>NC_051389.1:60986572-61000301 GCF_015228065.2 Penaeus monodon | reverse complement strand
GGTTTTACTTATTACTTGTTTTACTTTGGTGCCTTCTGCAGGGTTCTTTTTTTTTCATTCTAGATTTTGTATTTTTATCATGCATCTTCGTATTGGTCACGCTCCTGGTAGGCCTGCATCTCCGGGGATTGTTTTGCTTGTGAGGTCGTGTGGGTTCCGAGCCTTCAGCTTAGTCCCTCACCCCCCTTTTTTCGAGGAACGAACGGGGCCCCTCCTTTTCCTTGGCCCCTAAGCCTGAAGCCTCCCGCCTCACGGGTGACCTCTTTTGGGTTCCTCTCTCACATAACCTTACATAAGTTATAGAGAAAGGGTTGAAAATCACAGTCCTAAAGGGAAAAAGCCGAAGCAATATTTTCTAAATGACAAGTAAAAAGCATTCGTTTAGGAGAAAAAATATTCGCATTACCTCATAATAAGGGAGGGAAAAGCTTCTTTTCATAACAGAGAAAGCAAAACGCCCTTTTCTTCAAATACAAGGGTGATTGAAGTATATGTATATGAACTGAGCAGTTTTTTCAGACTTGGGAAATATATGGTAAGTGTTAAAATGTTATAGCATTGCTATCATCTTTAACAAAAAGTCGTTTGTTCTAAAGTCTTATTTATCTAAAGATGCCTTCCTAAACTCTGACAATGCTCCAGGCAATATCCAGATAACGGCCGACCACAGACAGGTATCAGGGAATACCCCTGCTTGTCACGAGATAATGACTTCACCGACATACTAAGACCATTAATGGACGGGTGAAGTGAGGAATAGAGCGACACCATGGAAGTACTTTTCTCGTCTCCTTTCGTGAAGAACTGAATAGTTAATGAATATCTACCATGGAAATCGTGCCCCTTCAATCATTTGACCAAGGTAAACCCCCATGTTCTAGATAGCTAGAAAGTTTTAGAAATGCTCGCCTCGGTTGTTGATCTTCGTAGCACATCGTTTCTTCACACCTACTCGTTCCACTAGCTCACGGTCTGTTCTCCCTATCAAACATGCCATATCTTGTTGGCGAGACCTCACCCTTCTCCTAATCTGCTCCTCCTCCCCCCTCTCCCCTCGACTAAGCGCGATGCTGTATTTACCGCGAGGATGTAAAAAATGGTGATTATAATCATAATTGGAGCTATAACATAACTTCACACAACACTAAATATGTATTGATATTGATTGACTTAGAATTGGTGATGCTTATAGCCATATCAAGCTTGGAGGTTCCTTGCGAAGAAAACATAAAATTTGATAAAAGAGAACTTGAAAACAGTCATATGTCTTTCGCTAGTTGTATAAAATAGGTAATTACTCGTATGGTTGAATTATACCCGTTGGCAAGGTTATTTGTGTCCTTTTATAATATTTTCCCCGTTCTTGTAGGAGACAAAAAAAAAAACATATTTGCTAGATAAATGAAACTACAATAATCAACAATCCCTGTAGTCCGACTTAAAGATAGCAACTTATCTAGCCCCGTCTCTTATAGCATGTTTGTAGACTGGTGAGAAAGACCATGACGGGGAAATCGAGAAGTAAAGTTTAGTTGGATTATTTCCCGTCGGCAGGGTTATTTGTGTCTTTTTACAATATTTTTCCCGTTCTTGTAAGAGACAAAACAGCATATTTGCTAGATGAATGAAACTACAGTAACCAACATTAGTGGTTACCGTTGCATAGTTCCTTTTCTTCGTATATACTTGTAGGGAGGTACTATAGACAATTTTGTGGAGGGGGAGTAAATTTTTGAAAGCTAGTCCACCTTCTGTTTCTGATCATCTTTTTCTTATATCATCATAAAATAGATGGTCCCTAATCGATGTTTACCATGGTCTTTTTATATCAGAAGGGAATTCACTGTATTGGCGTGCAAAGATACGCCCGTCTGCATAGAGTTATACATATGGGAAAGCTGAACATATTTCCTAGTTTGCATTTAGATTGTACAAAATTGAGAGCTGAGGCGGGAACACTTTTTGGGAAAAGCATTGCATTGCCCCTTGAGGTTAATTAGCAAAACATAACTGGGTCGCACGTGGGACAGGTGGTGGTCCTAGTTGGTAGATAATTAACTGTTCAGGCAGAAATAGGAGGGGAAACCCGTCTTTAGTCTCGCGCAGATGCGTTGAAAACCCTATTAATGCTCTCTAAATAGAATAAACCGCGACTTTTCAACCTGTTAGGTAATTAACCTGTTGTATAAGCCTGAAATTTTCAAACATAAGAGATAGTGGATATTGTAGTGAACTATCTTTTGAGGGATCCCAAGCTATTTGTGGCAGAGCTGGACGCATGGAACTTCCACTCATGGCCACAGGGACCAGTATTAACTTATGTGGTGCACCCGCAAAGACTATGAAAAGTGTTTCTGTGAATTACCGCTGTGTTGTATTGCAATTCGTATACTGCATCTCTTATAAAATTAAAAGAGAAAAAACCCAACAGACACCAGAGTTTCAGAACCCCTTTTAACCCTCCTTGTTTGCTTGCCGCCTTGAAGACGCTGTCGGGGGGTGTCTGTAAGAAAAGGGGACTCTCGCTCGAACGGCCGAAGCTACAGGTACTCTCTCTCCTCATCCAGTGAGCAGTTTGCTTATAGCAGTGAGACTTTCTTTCCATAAGCCAGAGATCCTGGACGGAAGACTGCCGGAATAGGGAGCCTCCTGCTGTAAACGAATTGGAGAGAGGCCGTACTCGAGCCCTTTTTATTTTTGTGTATCCAGTGGTGAATGGACGGTACGAGACACTCATGTAAGATAAGTAGTATGATGCAGTTTTATACACAAGCTTTGCTATGATTTGTCTTTTGTGATTTTTGCTCATGCCACTTCATTAAATATTCATTTTATGTCCTGTTTTCTTTACCGTGTGTTCTGTTTTAACAAAGAGTTGTGCCCAGGCTCTTTGATCTTTATATATACAATCTGTAACAAATTCAAGAGCAAGATTTATCCCCGACCCACCATGCCTTCGGAGAGTGCTTACCGCTCGGCCCGCTCCGTTGGTATTTTTAACTTTAAGATAAATCATTAAGAAATGAATAAATTAGTTTACTTGCTTAATTAGTCAAAGATCACTACAGCGTTGATCATTTTGGTGGCGCTTATGGTGGGATAAACCTTCCATGTGTAAATAATCGGCAATTTGTTATTATTTAGCTCGCGCACCCCTGGTTTGCCTAACGAGCGTCGTTACCGTGTTTCGTCCTTGAGTGTAGTTGTAGTCAAAGGGCGTTTGCCTCGTCTTCCCATTCAGCGTGTTTTTGATTCGCGTTTTAATTTTGCTTGGTTTTTTCTCACTGCCGTTTTATTTCTAATTTAGTGTTCTTTTACATAAGTTTCTTTGTGTTTTTGTTATGCGTTTTAGTATAGTTCATTTTTACGAGTATTCTTCGGTGCCTTTGTGCTGTTTAACGTTTTATTTCTCGTTTTTTTTTTTTTTACATCCATTTAGTTCGTGTTTTGCTCTGCGTTTTTATCGTTCAATTTTAGTATTACTCTTATTCAGTGCGTTTTGTGCCGTTTTAACGTTTTGTTAACTCGGTTCTTTTACTTTAGATTCTTTTGATCGTGTTTTTCTGCGTTTTTATCATTCATTTTATCAGTGTTCTTAGTGCGTTTCTTGTGCTGTTTTAACGTTTTGTAAATCCTTTTTGGGAATTTTACTGTAATTCTTCGTTTTAATGATATTAAGGTATTTTATATTTTCCTAGAATTTGTACTGCCCGAGTTTTAATAATAACTCTTAGTTGATTTAAAGATCATGAGACCCACTAAAAATAGCGAACGTCTTGACAGGGAGCAGGGGCGTAATGTTACCCTCGTTTGCGTTGCCCACCCCTACTGCTGCCCATTCAAATTCTGTGAACGTAGTGCCCGATGTTCAGAGTAACGTAGTCTGTGTCGCACCCGAACAATTACATGAACCCGTAATTGATCATCCAGTCGAAGTAACCGTCGATGCGGTGGGGCCTCGAACGTCATCTCGCGATGCCTCCTTTTCCCAGTGCCGAGTTATTGATGAAGCAAACCATCTTAGCCTTTCCATGTTTGACGAACTAATGATGCGGTTTAATTCTATGACCCGCGAGTTTGAAGGGAGAGATTTCCTCTATAAGGGAACAAGTTCGTGCTAACGGCGGCCGCCTGGATGACATGCAATTTGGTAATCAAACACCGCGTAGCGCCCCTGAGGTAGCAAGTGACCCTGCTGTAGCGTCGACGTCTGTACCTTTCCGACGCCCTTTTGTTCCTCATGCGCCTCACAGTACCGCCCCGATGATGGTCATGCCTCACTCTGGTATCACTATTTAAGTCGGAAATCTCTGCGTCTCACCCTTTGCAGCGGTCACAAGAGTTGGAGGAGTGGATGAAGCAGATAGAGAATGTTACTCAGCCCTCCACTGGTGAAGCCATGTGTTAGATGGCACGCATGATGTGTCGCGGAACCGCTGAGGTAATAATTAACTCTAGTTTTTTTTGATGGCATAACAGACTGGATGACTTTCAAGGGAAAGTTGAGGGAAAAGTTTCGCGGTGTCTGTTCACCTAATGACTACTTTACTTTACTGTATCAGCACCGTATGTTACCTGGTCAAACGCCTTTTGATTTTTACTTGAACCTGCAGGCCGCTGTGTTACAGGGAGAAAGAGACTACCCTACTGCGATTGGTGACCCAGATCTTCTTGCCCGCAGAGTATTTTTGCAAGGTATCCCTCAAAGGATGCGGGAAGCCTTGGCTACGAGGGATGATGCCCCCACGGACAAGTTGGTGCAGTGTGCTCAGCAGCTCTGGAATACCCGAGTGGGCGTCTCGCACCCCCAACCAACTGGACACCGTCGCCAGGCGGCCACTGTAAATTTTTGACCCACAGTAGCCGCGCTATGTGAAGATCGCCCAGCAGCAATGCAGTCTCCAACCCGAGGATCCCGATAACACGAGGACGAGGGGGACTTTTGCTCGTATCATCGGATGACGGGTCACAGCCTTGCGGATTGTCGAGCACGAGCGAGAGAAGAGAGACGATGCTTCCGCTGCGGTCGGTCCGGACACTTCGCTTCGTCCTGCCCTGACGACCGCCCTTACCGGCCCTTTCAACAACGCCAGGGAAGGTCTGGAGGCTCATCTTCCACTGGCATTGCAGCCGACACACGAGCCTACTCCCTGACGTCCACCGCCGCGTGGCACCCCCGCACCTTCACGAACACCGGCACGCAAGTGGACGGCGAGAATTAGCGTCGCTGTACAGACGGACGTGCAAGTGCAGCCGATATTGCAGACATAGAATACGAGGAGTCGATCGAGGGCGACCAATGGTTAAGATCCACGTAAATGGTGCCCCAATCATGGCATTCATTGACACAGGTTCTGCAATAACAATCGTCAAAGAGGAACACTTGCCATGCTTTAAACTCGCGAAGCAGCACGGTTGTTACCGTGTGCTGCAAGGAATTTCCGGGACACCGATGGAGGTAACGGAAGAGGTTGATTTCCTTATACAACTATCCGACTCTGTAAGTATAACCCACCGTGCTTCTGTGTTTGATACCCGCTTCCCTGGAGACATACTACTTGGGATGGATTTTTTTGAGAAGGTTTACTTTCAGTCTTCATCATGAACCACCGCCTCGTTTCAGTTATCTGTGCATCTTGGGCTGCCAACTCGATGTGACCTTCACTAACACAGTAGCCTTGCGCTAGCCGAGCTATCGACAGGTGTGAAGAGTTTCGATTACGTCGGCCCACGGATGTCCGCTTCACTGCGCTAAGCTCGTAGAAGTACTGCCAGATAGTGCCAGCTTCGTCAAGTGCAGAGTACCGCGGTCCGTTAAAGACGAAGAGATCGAGATCGTCCCCATCAACCAACAAGCTGATCATCCCTGCCACCGTGACCAGGATTGAAGATCGTCGGACGGATGTCTGGTGGTGAACACTACGTCTCGTGTCATCAAATTACGACCAGGTCAAGTGATCGCCCGTGCAAGCCCAGTTTGCAGCGGTGTATGCAACAAACTCCCGGCCTTTGGGAGGCCTTGCTGCATCCACCCCCTCACAGAAATCGGCCATCACCGTTCCGGATGTCGCATCTACAAACTTTCTTGGTGAACCAAGTTTTCTCGGGGACCTCGAGGATGATGACTTCGAATCTGAGTTCGGAACCCTGGATTTTGGATACGAGGACTGGATTAGTTTCCCTGACACCTTATCTGACATCTCAGCTTGTGTTGATGAAGGCATTGGTGAGAGCAAGGCCAATAGTGACGATCCTGATGACCCTGATCCTCCTGATCCTGATGACCCTTATCCTGAAGGTCCTGAACAAAAAGGAAAGGAAACGAGGCCGAGCCCATGATATAACTTGTTAGCCACCTTTCTTAGTTTTATTTGGTTCTGTTTTTTACTTGTTGTTTTATGGTTTTACCTTGTTTTATGTTAATTTGTAAAATGTTTAATTAATGGCATTGGGTATTCATAACTGATGATTTCATACAAGCCTGTGATATTTCTAGTCTAATACTAACTTATCCCTGTTCTCACCCCAGGCTAAGCGAGCAGTCCTAAACTAAGAGCCGGCATTTATGCAATCTGCAACCTTTGTAAAGAAAGATTGGTGATCTTTTTTTGTATACTTACAGCAAGCCTGAACTTCCCCGCAGACACGCAAAACTCTGAAGTTTTTAGCTATGCCTACAGCTACGCCCCGGCCTTGGGAGGGATGTAGTGAACTATCTTTTGAGGGGATCCCAAGCTATTTGTGGCAGAGCTGGATGCATGGAACCAGGGACCAGCATTAACTTACGTGGTGCACCCGCAAAGACTATGAAAAGTGTTTCTGTGAATTACCGCTGTATTGTATTGCAATTCGTATACTGCATCTCTTATAAAATTAAAAGAGAAAAAACCAACAGACACCAGGGTTTCAGAACCCCTTTTAACCCTCCTTGTTTGCTTGCCGCCTTGAAGACGCTGTCGGGGGTGTCCTTTAAGAAAAGGGGACTCTCGCTCGAACGGCCGAAGCTACAGGTACTCTCTCTCCTCATCCAACGAGCAGTTTGCTTATAGCAGTGAGACTTTCTTTCCGTAAGCTAGAGATCCTGGACGGAAGACTGCCGGAATAGGGAGCCTCCTGCTGTAAAACGAATTGGAGAGAGGCCGTACTCGAGTCCCTTTTTATTTTGTGTATCCAGTGGTGAATGGACGGTACGAGACACTCATTGTAAGATAATAGTATGATGCAGTTTTTATACACAAGCTTTGCTATGAATTTGTCTTTTGTGATTTTTGCTCATGCCACTTAATTAAATATTCATTTTATGTCCTGTTTTTCTTTACCGTGTGTTCTGTTTTAACAAGAGTTGTGCCCAGGCTCTTTGATCTTTATATATATACAATCTGTAACAAATTCAAGAGCAAGATTAATACCCGACACAACATGCCTTCGGAGAATGAATACCGCTCGGCCCGCTCCGTTGGTATTTTTTAACTTTAAGATAAATCATTAAGAAATGAATAAATTAGTTTACTTGCTTAATTAGTCAAAGATCACTACAATATCGCATTTACATTTACACAGAAAATTTAAGCCTGTTATTTTTATTTTATTTGTATTATCGCCTGTTAGGATGTGTGTTTGTGAAAGTCATAATAAAGACATATTGAGTCCAACAAGAGTTTCATGATCCTTTTGAGTGAATTGTATTTTTATTAGAAAGATGCCTTTGGGATGTAAGATAGCTTATCAATCGTTTCCGCGAAGTTAAGAAATTTCTGTTTTTATTCTTATTAGGGTTGCACCTGTTATATTGTGATTAACCTGTTGTATAAGCCTGCAATTTTCAAACGTGTGTAGTGGTAGTTATCGCATTTACATTTACACCAAAAATATAAGCCTGTTATTTTTATCTTATTTGTGTTATCACCTGTTAGAACGCATGTTTGTGTTAGCTTGAAAGTCATATTAAAGGCATGTTGGGTACAACAAGAGTTTCATGATCCTTTTCACTGAATTGTATTTTTATTATGAAGATGCCTTTGGGATGTAAGAACGACTAGTATAACATGTTAAAAGAAGAGAGGAGTTCGCAAGTTTATCAATCGTTCCCGCGAAGTTAAGAAATTTCTGTTGAGATATTCTTATTAGAGTTGCGTCTTGCAACATTTGTAAAGATATTGATTATAGTCTTTGCAAGTATTTTTTTTTATATGCATATGGAGTGAGAAATGGGTAGTGTCATATGCATATATTTTTGTCTTATATTTACGTAATGCGAACATTGTCAATCTTAGTAAGGGTTAAAATGGATTTCCTTTTCTTGGTTGGTTACACCTCAAGACGAGACTGCACCATCACCGTCATTACCTCTGAGCAAGAAGAAATGATCATATTATCATCCTCGTTATATAGAACTCGGGGCGATATGATTTGTATTTGTGTTTGTACTAAAGGCATATATGAGACCTTAATAAAGAATACAGCAACGAATTTTATAATCCTTTTGATTGCAATGAATTCTTATATTGGGATGTTTTTTGGCGATTTAACGTAGCCGACGTGTCTAGACTTTTACCATTTTGCTCCGTAACGGAATATGGGGAATGCGGATCGGGGATCCGCATTCCCCGCATCCCTGTTCTCGGAATTTGCGTATGTCAGCAGCTATATGCATTTTTGTTTTTTGTGTGCTTCTTCTTCCTCTTATTCTTATTCTTATTATTGCTTTGGAGAGGAGTAGAGACACCCTTTAGGCGAGCGTGTTAGCCATCATTAGAGGGACATTTATGGATTTGATGAATTAGGAGGGGCGGTCACTCGTCTGTAGCAGGATTATTATCGATTCAGTTACAAATTCAAACATGGTGAATATTGCGGTGTGAGGGGGAAGGGGAGGGAATGGGTGTGCTAGTACGTCCATCGGTCTTTTTGTGCTATTTGTTTGTTTGCGTCTTCTTCCTCTACCATTATTGCTTCCTATCGGGATATGAGGGAGTGTGGATCGGGGGCAGTAGGAAGGGAAGGCGGAGTTCCCTGTTTTCGGACTTTGCGTATGTCAGCAGCTGGATGCATGTTTGTTTGTTTGTGTGCTTCTTCTTCCTCTTATTCTTATTATTGCTTCGGAGAGGAGGAGGAGACATCCTTCAGGTGAGCGTGTTAGGCATCATTAGAGGGACATTTATGGATTGTGATGTATTAAGAGGGGTGATCACTCGTCTGTAGCAGGATTAATTATCGATTCAGTTACAAGTTCAAACATGGTGCATATTTCCAAAGTGTTTATACAATCGAAAATAAAGGTATATATTGTATGACGAATTTTTATAATCCTTTACACTTAATTGTATTCTTATCTCTGGTACAGTGAGAGAGGAGCAGTAATTATCTGTCACTAGCAGACCTGTGTGACCTATTTATTTTTGATTTTGACTGTTTCATTCATTAGGAGAGACGGTTTGCCTTGTCTGTAACAGAATCAATTATCGATCACGGTACAAGATTAAACATGGTGAATATTGCGGTGTGGGTGGGAGGAACCACGGGTGAGTCATCTGTAGCATCTGCCCGTGTGTTAAACATCACTGCCGATGGGTAATGATTTCGGTTTACGGATATTGATTAGTTAATCACTTTCAGTGGTTATCTTTCTGTTTTGATGCACCACAAGGTTTGAGTGTTAGTCATCGTTAGCTAAGGTCTAGTGGTTACCTCATGACCTCTGTAGTCATTAACCTGCTTTCACTCTCGACAAGGTTTTGTGGTTATGCGGTGATCATTGATCTATGTCACCTGTCACCTGCATTGGAGGGGATCCTCGTCTGTAGCACATCATTAGTTTCATTATTTCTCTTATGATGCGTCATGTACGAACATAAAATGCACATGTGAAAGTATGTTAATGATTTCCGGGTATTGATTATGTTGTTGTCTGGACATTGGTTGCGGTTTTGCGGTTTGTGGTTACGACAAGGTCACTGATTACGTTACGGTCACTGGCCTACTTTCACATTCATGTACGTGTGTGAATGTGCTCGATTGTGTCCACCTCCCCACTACTTATATATAACATATATATATATTTCTTCTTCTTTTAATGGTAGGTTCATGTTTGAGCCGTCGTGGTCACAGCATGATACTTATTTGTAGTTTTTCATGTTGTGATGCTCTTGGAGTGAGTACGTGGTAGGGTCCCCAGTTCCTTTCCACGGAGAGTGCCGGTGGTACCTTTTAGGTAATCATTCTCTCTATTTATCCGGGCTTGGGACCAGCACTTGACTTGGGCTGGCTTGGCCACCCAGTGGCTAGGTAGGCAATCAAGGTGAAGTTTCTTGCCCAAGGGAACAACGTGACGGTCGGTGACTCGAACCCTTGAACTCAGATTGCCGTCGTGACAGTCTTGAGTCCGACGCTCTAACCATTCGGCCACCGCGGCCTTGACGATCATGGGCTTCCACGATTTTTTCTTAGCAATTTAGAGCGGTGGTTTGCCATTGCCTTCCGCCCGGTGTTTTTATCGAGTCACCATCATAATTTACCCGGCACTGACTTGAGCTGGCTTGGCCACCCAGTGGCTAGGCAGGCAATCAAGGTGAAGTTTCTTGCCCAAGGGAACAACGTGACGGTCGGTGACTCGAACCCTTGAACTCAGATTGCCGTCGTGACAGTCTTGAGTCCGACGCTCTAACCATTCGGCCACCGCGGCCTTGACGATCATGGGCTTCCACGATTTTTTCTTAGCAATTTAGAGCGGTGGTTTGCCATTGCCTTCCACCCGGTGTTTTTATCGAGTCACCATCATAATTTACCCGGCACTGACTTGAGCTGGCTTGGCCACCCAGTGGCTAGGCAGGCAATCGAGGTGAAGTTCCTTGCCCAAGGGAAACAACGCGGCGGTCGGTGACTCGAACCCTCGAACTCAGATTGCCGTCGTGACAGTCTTGAGTCCGACGCTCTAACCATTCGGCCACCGCGGCCTCACATATATATATATATATATATATATATATATATATATATATATATATATATATATATATATATATATATAATTCTCATGTATATATATATATATATATATATATATATATATATATATATATATATATATATATATATATATATATATATATATATATATATGTGTGTGTGTGTGTGTGTGTGTGTGTGTGTTGTTCTCTCTCTCTCTCTCTCTCCTCTCTCTCCTCTCTCTCTCTCTACTCTCTCTCTCTCTCTCTCTCTCTCTCTCTCTCTCTCTCTGAACATTGATAGACTTACATTTTCCGATACGCCAATTGTACTGAGCAGAATAGCAAAGTGCATTATCAACTGTATAACCTCGGCACTGTAAATCAAAATTTTCCCCTTGTTATTTATTTACAGACTCAATAAATACTGCTTCTCAGATGTGGAAAGACGAAAGACCCTTCACAGAGGCCCAGAAAATGAAGTCTTTGCCTCTATCATTCTCATGATAATGCATGCACTGTGATTAACAATTATAAATTGGCGTCGATAGATCACTTTAAATACGGGTCGAGTTACAGAGGCAAAGATTATTTTCTTGAAAAATTGAGTATAACATTGCCGATGCCTGAATAATCTTGTATAATCTTGTAGAATTATGTGTGGTTTTTCGGAATGTATCAACGGAAGTCTTATCTTCTGACACAAATAGTTTTTATAATGCATTTCAATAAAACAATTTCCAGGAACTGCCTCTTCCTGTAAATTTTATTAGAGATCCAGCGGACGGTAGGGCATTGTGGTAATGAAGTGCTTCGCTATATACTAATGCTTTCATCAAAATGTCTTGTATAGTAATTATCTACTGCGTCATATACAAGTGAATAGGTTAGTTTATATTGTATGACTTGTATTGCTTATTATAATGACTCTAGACAATTCTGAAAAAAAATCACTGCAAAAAAGTTATTCGTATATAAATAATTCAATTATGTCAAGTAGAAAGGCTAGTTTCGGGTTTGCAAATATTATAACAAAATAAATTACCCATATAATGTCAGCATCATTAATATATGTGCTATTAAAATCATTATTTCTCATATCATTATGTTTTTCAGTAATGAAGTTATACTTATACAGACCAGGATATGAGGCAGAAATAATTAAGAATCTGTACTTCGACAAAACAATTTTTCTTATTTTGCTTATTCATATTTTCATTCTCTCTCTCTCTCTCTCTCTCTCTCTCTCTCTCTCTCTCTCTCTCTCTCTCTCTCTCTCTCTATCTCTCTCTCTCTTTCTCTTGTGTGTGTGTGTGTGTGTGTGTGTGTGTGTGTGTGTGTATGTGTGTGTGTGTGTCTCTCTCTCTCTCTCTCTCTCTCTCTCTCTCTCTCTCTCTATCTATCTATCTATCTATCTTTCTCTCCCCCTCCCCCCCTCTCTCTCATATTATTAGTAGATAATGAAAACGCTCATGAAGCAAACCTCCTAAGACAGAGCCACGTAAGTAGCAGAAGTGATGTCAACTCAACTAGATAACTGACTAGCACGAAAATTATTGTAATCATACTATTATTGATATTATCATTATACTATTATATATTTTTCTTTCTTTCTTTCTTTCTTTCTTTTTCTTCTTTTTTTTTCTTTTTTTTCTTTTCTTTTCTTTGTTTTCCAAGTGCCCTGTCCCACAAGGGCGTCGGCGATCATGGATTTCCATGATTTATCTTGGCAATTTAGAGCGGTGGTTTTGCCGTTGCCTTTCGCCCGGTGTTTTTTATCGAGTCACCATCTCTATTTACACGGTTCTGGGACTGGCACTGACTTGGGCTGGCTTACCCACCCAGTGGCTAGGTAGGCAATCGAGGTGAAGTTCCTTGCCCAAGGGAGCAACGTGTGTGTGTGTGTGTGTGTGTGTGTGTGTGTGTGTGTGTGTGTGTGTGTGTGTGTGTGTGTGTGTGTGTGTGTGTGTGTGTGTGTGTGTGTGTGTGGTGTGTTTATGTGTGTGCTCTGACAAGAGAAAAAAAATGCCAGCCATGAAGCCAAAGTTGACCCACATATCGCGGGCTGAATTTAAAAATTATAATTAAAAAAAAATAAAATAAAATAAAAATGATAAGCAGCAGTGCATTAACCGTTTGGAATTATATTACACCGAACATTCACTTCCTTTTTGTATTTGTTTCGTAACGCTGTCGGAAGAAAGAGAGTGGAGGTGAGATAAATGTCATTACATTTATCAATTCGGAGACTGTAGCTTAACGTTTTCGACGTGAGCATCCCTTCAAGGTCAGTTCGCGACGCTCCGCTGTCCGGACATCAGTAACCATCTCAAGTCCTTTTAACATGGCAGAGTGCAGTCTGTTTGTCATTTTACCACACGTTGCCTGTTCGCCGCATTCATCTTAGTTCACCACACGCGGCCATGTTGGCAGCAGTCATCATATTTCACTACAGTTGTAACAGTTCATTTCATAGATCCCTCTTTGCTACACTTTCTTGTTCGCTGCACTTATCACATATCACCATACAGCCTCTTTCTTACATTCATCACAGTTTACCATACGCAGCCCTGTTCACCGCACAGGACAGCTTGTGCATTGTATTCATCACAATCTACCACATGTAGCCTATTTGCTGTTCTTATCACAATTTGTCTGTTCATGGACGAATCACAGTTTTCTTCAAGCTCCGTTGCTATTCTCACCACAGTTTAGTTCATGCAGCCTCTTCGCTGCACTCCTCATGATTCACTCCTCATGTATCGCGTTCGCTGTATTCACCACAG
>NC_051389.1:60954072-60976572 GCF_015228065.2 Penaeus monodon | reverse complement strand
GGTGTAATATAATTCCAAACGGTTAATGCACTGCTGCTTATCATTTTTATTTTATTTTATTTTTTTTTTATTATAATTTTTAAATTCAGCCCGCGATATGTGGGTCAACTTTGACTTCATGGCTGGCATTTTTTTTCTCTTGTCAGAGCACACACATAAACACACACACACACACACACACACACACACACACACACACATACACACACACACACACACACACACACACACACACACACACACGTTGCTCCCTTGGGCAAGGAACTTCACCTCGATTGCCTACCTAGCCACTGGGTGGGTAAGCCAGCCCAAGTCAGTGCCAGTCCCAGAACCGTGTAAATAGAGATGGTGACTCGATAAAAACACCGGGCGAAAGGCAACGGCAAACCACCGCTCTAAATTGCCAAGAGAATCATGGAAATCCATGATCGCCGACGCCCTTGTGGGACAGGGCACTTGGAAAACAAAGAAAAGAAAAGAAAAAAAAAAAAAAAAAGAAGAAAAGAAAGAAAGAAAGAAAGAAAGAAAAATATATAATAGTATAATGATAATATCAATAATAGTATGATTACAATAATTTTCGTGCTAGTCAGTTATCTAGTTGAGTTGACATCACTTCTGCTACTTACGTGGCTCTGTCTTAGGAGGTTTGCTTCATGAGCGTTTTCATTATCTACTAATAATATGAGAGAGAGGGGGGAGGGGGGAGAGAAAGATAGATAGATAGATAGATAGAGAGAGAGAGAGAGAGAGAGAGAGAGGAGATAGAGAGAGAGAGAGAGACACACACAACACACATACACACACACACACACACACACACACACACAGAGAGAGAGAAGAGAGAGAGAGAGAGAGAGAGAGAGAGAGAGAGAGAGAGAATGAAAATATGAATAAGCAAAATAAGAAAAATTGTTTTGTCGAAGTACAGATTCTTAATTATTTCTGCCTCATATCCTGGTCTGTATAAGTATAACTTCATTACTGAAAAACATAATGATATGAGAAATAATGATTTAATAGCACATATATTAATGATGCTGACATTATATGGGTAATGTATTTTGTTATAATATTTGCAAACCCGAAACTAGCCTTTCTACTTGACATAATTGAATTATTTATATACGAATAACTTTTTGCAGTGATTTTTTTCAGAATTGTCTAGAGTCATTATAATAAGCAATACAAGTCATACAATATAAACTAACCTATTCACTTGTATATGACGCAGTAGATAATTACTATACAAGACATTTTGATGAAAGCATTAGTATATAGCGAAGCACTTCATTACCACAATGCCCTACCGTCGCTGGATCTCTAATAAAATTTACAGGAAGAGGCAGTTCCTGGAAATTGTTTTATTGAATGCATTATAAAACTATTTGTGTCAGAAGATAAGACTTCCGTTGATACATTCCGAAAAACCACACATAATTTCTACAAGATTATACAAGATTATTCAGGCATCGGCAATATTATACTCAATTTTTCAAGAAATAATCTTTGCCTCTGTAACTCGACCCGTATTTAAAGTGATCTATCGACGCAATTTATAATTGTTAATCACAGTGCATGCATTATCATGAGAATGATAGAGGCAAGACTTCATTTTCTGGGCCTCTGTGAAGGGTCTGTCGTCTTTCACATCTGAGAAGCAGTATTTATTGAGTCTGCAAATAAATAACAAGGGGAAAAAATTTTGATTTACAGTGCCGAGGTTATACAGTTGATAATGCACTTTGCTATTCTGCTCAGTACAATTGGCGTATCGGAAAATGTAAGTCTATCAATGTTCAGAGAGAGAGAGAGAGAGAGAGAGAGAGAGAGAGAGAGAGAGAGAGAGAGAGAGAGAGAGAGAGAGAGAGAGAGAGAGAGAGGAGAAACACACACACACCACACACACACACACACACATTATATATATATCATATATATATATAATATATATATATATATATATATATATATATATATATATATATATATACATGAGAATTATACATATATATATATATATATATATATATATATATATATATATATATATATATATATATATATATGTGAGGCCGCGGTGGCCGAATGGTTAGAGCGTCGGACTCAAGACTGTCACGACGGCAATCTGAGTTCGAGGGTTCGAGTCACCGACCGCCGCGTTGTTTCCCTTGGGCAAGGAACTTCACCTCGATTGCCTGCCTAGCCACTGGGTGGCCAAGCCAGCTCAAGTCAGTGCCGGGTAAATTATGATGGTGACTCGATAAAAACACCGGGCGGAAGGCAATGGCAAACCACCGCTCTAAATTGCTAAGAAAAAATCGTGGAAGCCCATGATCGTCAAGGCCGCGGTGGCCGAATGGTTAGAGCGTCGGACTCAAGACTGTCACGACGGCAATCTGAGTTCAAGGGTTCGAGTCACCGACCGTCACGTTGTTCCCTTGGGCAAGAAACTTCACCTTGATTGCCTGCCTAGCCCTGGGTGGCCAAGCCAGCTCAAGTCAGTGCCGGGTAAATTATGATGGTGACTCAATAAAAACACCGGGCGGAAGGCAATGGCAAACCACCGCTCTAAATTGCTAAGAAAAAATCGTGGAAGCCCATGATCGTCAAGGCCGCGGTGGCCGAATGGTTAGAGCGTCGGACTCAAGACTGTCACGACGGCAATCTGAGTTCAAGGGTTCGAGTCACCGACCGTCACGTTGTTCCCTTGGGCAAGAAACTTCACCTTGATTGCCTACCTAGCCACTGGGTGGCCAAGCCAGCCCAAGTCAAGTGCTGGTCCCAAGCCTGATAAATAGAGAGAATGATTACCTAAAAGGTACCACCGGCACTCTCCGTGGAAAGGAACTGGGGACCCTACCACGTACTCACTCCAAGAGCATCACAACATGAAAAACTACAAATAAGTATCATGCTGTGACCACGGCGGCTCAAACATGAACCTACCGTTAAAAGAAGAAGAATATATATATATATGTATATATAAGTAGTGGGTAGGTGGACAGAATGCAGCACATTCACACACGTACATGAATGTGAAAGTAGGTCAGTGACTGTAACGTAATCAGTGACCTTGTCGTAACCACAAACCGCAAACCGCAACCAATGTCCAGAAACAACATAATCAATACCCGGAAATCATTAACATACTTTCACATGTGCATTTTATGTTCGTACATGACGCATCATAAGAGAAATAATGAAACTAATGATGTGCTACAGACGAGTATCCCCTCCAATGCAGGTGACAGGTGACATAGATCAATGATCACCGCATAACCACAAAACCTTGTCGAGAGTGAAAGCAGGTTAATGACTACAGAGGTCATGAGGTAACTACTAGACCTTAGCTAACGATGACTAACACTCAAACCTTGTGGTGCATCAAAACAGAAAGATAACCACTGAAAGTGATTAACTAATCAATATCCGTAACCGAAATCATTACCCATAGGCAGTGATGTTAACACACGGGCAGATGCTACAGATGACTCACACGTTGCTCACCCAGACCCACACCGCAATATTCACCATGTTTAAACTTGTACCGTGATCGATAATTGATTCTGTTACAGACAAGGCAAAACCGTCTCTCCTAATGAATGAAACAGTCAAAATCAAAAATAAATAGGTCACACAGGTCTGCTAGTGACAGATAATTACTGCTCCTCTCTCACTGTACCAGAGATAAGAATACAATTAAGTGTAAAGGATTATAAAAATTCGTCATACAATATATACCTTTATTTTCGATTGTATAAACACTTTGGAAATATGCACCATGTTTGAACTTGTAACTGAATCGATAATTAATCCTGCTACAGACGAGTGATCACCCCTTTTAATACATCACAATCCATAAATGTCCCTCTAATGATGCCTAACACGCTCACCTGAAGGATGTCTCCTCCCCCTCTCCGAAGCAATAATAAGAATAAGAGGAAGAAGAAGCACCAAACAAACAAACATGCATCCAGCTGATGACATACGCAAAGTCCGAAAACAGGGAACTCCGCCTTCCCTTCCTACTGCCCCCGATACACACTCCCTCATATCCGATAGGAAGCAATAATGGTAGAGAAGAAGACGCAAACAAACAAATAGACAAAAAGACCGATGGACGTACTAGCACACCCATTCCCTCCCCTTCCCCCTCACACCGCAATATTCACCATGTTTGAATTTGTAAACTGAATCGATAATTAATCCTGCTACAGACGAGTGACCGCCCCTCCTAATTCATCAAATCCATAAATGTCCCTCTAATGATGGCTAACACGCTCGCCTAAAGGGTGTCTCTACTCCTCTCCAAAGCAATAATAAGATAAGAATAAGAGGAAGAAGAAAGCACACAAACAAACAAAAATGCATATAGCTGCGACATACGCAAATTCCGAGAACAGGGATGCGGGGAATGCGGATCCCCCGATCCGCATTCCCCCATATTCCGTTACGGAGCAACAATGGTAAAAGTCTGGGACACGTCGGCTACGTTAAATCGCCAAAAACATCCCAATATTAAGAATTCATTGCAATCAAAAGGATTATAAAATTCGTTGCTGTATTCTTTATTAAGGTCTTCATATATGCCTTTAGTACAGACACAAATACAAATCATATCGCCTCGAGTTCCGTATAACGAGGATGATAATATGATAATTTCTTCTTGCTCAGAGGTAATGACGGTGATGGTGCAGTCTCGTCTTGAAGTGTAACCAACCAAGAAAAGGAAATCCATTTTAACCCTTACTAAGATTGACAATGTTCGCATTACGTAAATATAAGACAAAAATATGTGCATATGACACTACCCATTTCTCACTCCATATGCTTTATAAAAAAAAATACTTGCAAAGACTATAATCAATATCTTTACAAATGTTGCAAGACGCAACTCTAATAAGAATATCTCAACAGAAATTTCTTAACTTCGCGGGAACGTTTGATAAACTTGCGAACTCCTCTCTTCTTTTAACATGTTATACTAGTCGTTCTTACATCCCAAAGGCATCTTCATAATAAAATACAATTCAGTGAAAAGGATCATGAAACTCTTGTTGTACCCAACATGCCTTTTAATATGACTTTCAAGCTTACACAAACATGCGTCCTAACAGGTGATAACACAAATAAGATAAAAAAAACAGGCTTATATTTTTGGTGTAAATGTAAATGCGATAACTACCACTACACACGTTTGAAAATGCAGGCTTATACAACAGGTTAATCAAATATAACAGGTGCAACCTAATAAGAATAAAAACAGAAATTTCTTAACTTCGCGGAAACGATTGATAAGCTATTTTACATCCCAAAGGCATCTATCTAATAAAAATACAATTCACTCAAAAGGATCATGAAACTCTTGTTGGACTCAATATGTCTTTATTATGACTTTCAAAAAACACACATCCTAACAGGCGATAATACAAATAAAATAAAAAATAACAGGCTAAATTTTCTGTGTAAATGTAAATGCGATATGTAGTGAGCGTTGACTAATTAAGCAAGTAAACTAATTTATTCATTTCTTAATGATTTATCTTAAAGTTAAAAATACCAACGGAGCGGGCCGAGCGGTAAGCATTCTCCGAAGGCATGGTGGTCGGGGATAAATCTTGCTCTTGAATTTGTTACAGATTGTATATAATAAAGATCAAAGAGCCTGGGCACAACTCTTGTTAAAACAGAACACACGGTAAAGAAAACAGGACATAAAATGAATATTTAATTAAGTGGCATGAGCAAAAATCACAAAAGACAAATTCATAGCAAAGCTTGTGTATAAAACTGCATCATACTACTTATCTTACAATGAGTGTCTCGTACCGTCCATTCACCACTGGATACACAAAAATAAAAAGGGCTCGAGTACGGCCTCTCTCCAATTCGTTTTACAGCAGGAGGCTCCCTATTCCGGCAGTCTTCCGTCCAGGATCTCTAGCTTACGGAAAGAAAGTCTCACTGCTATAAGCAAACTGCTCGTTGGATGAGGAGAGAGAGTACCTGTAGCTTCGGCCGTTCGAGCGAGAGTCCCCTTTTCTTAAAGACACCCCCCGACAGCGTCTTCAAGGCGGCAAGCAAACAAGGAGGGTTAAAAGGGGTTCTGAAACCCTGGTGTCTGTTGGTTTTTTCTCTTTTAATTTTATAAGAGATGCAGTATACGAATTGCAATACAACAGCGGTAATTCACAGAAACACTTTTCATAGTCTTTGCGGGTGCACCACGTAAGTTAATGCTGGTCCCTGGTTCCATGCATCCAGCTCTGCCACAAATAGCTTGGGATCCCCTCAAAAGATAGTTCACTACATCCCTCCCAAGGCCGGGGCGTAGCTGTAGGCGTAGCTAAAAACTTCAGAGTTTTGCGTGTCTGCGGGGAAGTTCAGGCTTGCTGTAAGTATACAAAAAAAGATCACCAATCTTTCTTTACAAAGGTTGCAGATTGCATAAATGCCGGCTCTTAGTTTAGGACTGCTCGCTTAGCCTGGGGGTGAGAACAGGGATAAGTTAGTATTAGACTAGAAATATCACAGGCTTGTATGAAATCATCAGTTATGAATACCCAATGCCATTAAATTTAAAAACATTTTACAAATTAACATAAAACAAGTAAAACCATAAAACAACAAGTAAAAACAAAAACCAAATAAAACTAAGAAAGGTGGCTAACAAGTTATATCATGGGCTCGGCCTCGTTTCCTTTCCTTTTTGTTCAGGACCTTCAGGATAAGGTCATCAGGATCAGGGTCATCAGGATCAGGAGGATCAGGGTCATCAGGATCGTCACTATTGGCCTTGCTCTCACCAATGCCTTCATCAACACAAGCTGAGATGTCAGATAAGGTGTCAGGGAAAACTAATCCAGTCCTCGTATCCAAAATCCAGGGTTCCGAACTCAGATTCGAAGTCATCATCCTCGAGGTCCCCCAGAAAACTCTGGTTCACCAAGAAAGTTTGTAGATGCGACATCCGGAACGGTGATGGCCGATTTCTGTGAGGGGGTGGATGCAGCAAGGCCTCCCAAAAGCCGGGAGTTTGTTGCATACACCGCTGCAACAGGGCTTGCACGGGCGATCACTTGACCCGGTCGTAATTTGATGACACGAGACGTAGTGTTCACCACCCAGACATCCGTCCGACGATCTTCAATCCTGGTCACGGTGGCAGGGATGATCAGCTTGTTGGTTGATGGGACGATCTCGATCTCTTCGTCTTTAACGGACCCCGCGGTACTCTGCACTTGACGAAGCTGGCACTATCTGGCAGTACTTCTACGAGCTTAGCGCAGTGAAGCGGACATCCGTGGGCCGACGTAATCGAAACTCTTCACACCTGTCGATAGCTCGGCTAGCGCAAGGCTACTGTGTTTAGTGAAGGTCACATCGAGTTGGCAGCCCAAGATGCACAGATAACTGAAACGAGGCGGTGGTTCATGATGAAGATGAAAGTAAACCTTCTCAAAAAATCCATCCCAAGTAGTATGTCTCCAGGGAAGCGGGTATCAAACACAGAAGCACGGTGGGTTATACTTACAGAGTCGGATAGTTGTATAAGGAAATCAACCTCTCCGTTACCTCCATCGGTGTCCCGGAAATTCCTTGCAGCACACCCGGTAACAACCGTGCTGCTTCGCGAGTTTAAAGCATGGCAAGTGTTCCTCTTTGACGATTGTTATTGCAGAACCTGTGTCAATGAATGCCATGATTGGGGCACCATTTACGTGGATCTTAACCATTGGGCGCCCTCGATCCGACTCCTCGTATTCTATGTCTGCAATATCCGGCTGCACTTGCACGTCCGTCTGTACAGCGACGCTAATTCTCGCCGTCCACTTGCGTGCCGGTGTTCGTGAAGGTGCGGGGTACCACGCGGCGGGTGGACGTCAGGGAGTAGGCTCGTGTGTCGGCTGCAATGCCAGTGGAAGATGAGCCTCCAGACCTTTCCCGGCGTTGTTGAAAAGGGCCGGTAAGGGCGGTCGTCAGGGCAGGACGAAGCGAAGTGTCCGGACCGACCGCAGCGGAAGCATCGTCTCTCTTCTCTCGCTCGTGCTCGACAATCCGCAAGGCTGTGACCCGTCATCCGATGATACGAGCAAAAGTCCCCCTCGTCCTCGTGTTATCGGGATCCTCGGGTTGGAGACTGCATTGCTGCTGGGCGATCTTCACATAGCGCGGCTACCTGTGGGTCAAAATTTTCAGTGGCGCCTGGCGACGGTGTCCAGTTGGTTGGGGGTGCGAGACGCCCACTCGGGTATTCCAGAGCTGCTGAGCACACTGCACCAACTTGTCCGTGGGGGCATCATCCCTCGTAGCCAAGGCTTCCCCCATCCATTGAGGGATACCTTGCAAAAATACTCTGCGGGCAAGAAGATCTGGGTCACCAATCGCAGTAGGGTAGTCTCTTTCTCCCTGTAACACAGCGGCCTGCAGGTTCAAGTAAAAATCAAAAGGGGGTTTGACCAGGTAACATACGGTGCTGATACAGTAAAGTAAAGAGTCATTAGGTGAACAGGACACCGCAAACTTTTCCCTCAACTTTCCCCTTGAAAGTCATCCAGTCTGTTATGCCATCAAAAAAAACTAGAGTTAATTATTACCTCAGCGGTTCCGCGACACATCATGCGTGCCATCTAACACATGGCTTCACCAGTGGAGGGCTGAGTAACATTCTCTATCTGCTTCATCCACTCCTCCAACTCTTGTGACCGCTGCAAAGGGTGAGACGCAGAGATTTCCGACTTAAATAGTGATACCAGAGTGAGGCATGACCATCATCGGGGCGGTACTGTGAGGCGCATGAGGAACAAAAGGGCGTCGGAAAAGGTACAGACGTCGACGCTACAGCAGGGTCACTTGCTACCTCAGGGGCGCTACGCGGTGTTTGATTACCAAATTGCATGTCATCCAGGCGGCCGCCGTTAGCACGAACTTGTTCCCTTATAGAGGAAAAACTCTCCCTTCAACTCGCGGGTCATAGAATTAAACCGCATCATTAGTTCATCAAACATAGAAAGGCTAAGATGGTTTGCTTCATCAAAACTCGCACTGGGAAAAGGAGGCATCGCGAGATGACGTTCGAGGCCCCACCGCATCGACGGTTACTTCGACTGGATGATCAATTACGGGTTCATGTAATTGTTCGGGTGCGGGTGCGACACAGACTCCGTTACTCTGAACATCGGGCACTAAGTTCACAGAATTTGAATGGGGCAGCAGTAGGGGTGGGGGAACGCAAACGAGGGGTAACATTACGCCCCTGCTCCCTGTCAAGACGTTCGCTATTTTAGGGGTCTCATGATCTTTAAATCAACTAAGAGTTATTATTAAAACTCGGGCAGTACAAATTCTAGGAAAATATAAAATACCTTAATATCATTAAAACGAAGAATTACAGTAAAATTCCCAAAAAGGATTTACAAAACGTTAAAACAGCACAAGAACGCACTAAGAACACTGATAAAATGAATGATAAAACGCAGAAAACACGATCAAAAGAATCTAAAGTAAAAGAACCGAGTTAACAAAACGTTAGAACGGCACAAAACGCACTGAATAAGAGTAATACTAAATTGAACGATAAAAAAAGCAGAGCAAAACACGAACTAAATGGATGTAAAAAAAAAAAAACGAGAAATAAAACGTTAAACAGCACAAAGGCACCGAAGAATACTCGTAAAAATGAACTATACTAAAACGCATAACAAAACACAAAGAAACTTATGTAAAAGAACACTAAATTAGAAATAAAACGGCAGTGAGAAAAAACCAAGCAAAATTAAAACGCGAATCAAAAACACGCTGAATGGGAGACGAGGCAAACGACCTTGACTACAACTACCTCAACGACGAAACACGGTAACGACGCTCGTTAGGCAAACCAGGGGTGCGCGAGCTAAATAATAACAAATTGCCGATTATTTACACATGGAAGGTTTATCCCACCATAAGCGCCACCAAAATGATCAACGCTGTAGTGATCTTTGACTAATTAAGCAAGTAAACTAATTTATTCATTTATTTATCTTAAAGTTAAAAATACCAACGGAGCGGGCCGAGCGGAAGCACTCTCCGAAGGCATGGTGGGTCGGGGATAAATCTTGCTCTTGAATTGTTACAGATTGTATATATAAAGATCAAAGAGCCTGGGCACAACTTTGTTAAAACAGAACACACGGTAAAGAAAACAGGGCATAAAATGAATATTTAATTAAGTGGCATGAACAAAAATCACAAAAGACAAATTCATAGCAAAGCTTGTGTATAAAACTGGCATCATACTACTTATCTTACAATGAGTGGTCTCGTACCGTCCATTCACCACTGGATACACAAAAAATAAAAAGGGCTCGAGTACGGCCTCTCTCCAATTCGTTTTACAGCAGGAGGCTCCCTATTCCGGCAGTCTTCCGTCCCCGGATCTCTGGCTTATGGAAAGAAAGTCTCACTGCTATAAGCAAACTGCTCACTGGATGAGGAGAGAGAGTACCTGTAGCTTCGGCCGTTTTGAGCGAGAGTCCCCTTTTCTTAAAGACACCCCCCGACAGCGTCTTCAAGGCGGCAAGCAAACAAGGAGGGTTAAAAGGGGTTCTGAAACCCTGGTGTCTGTTGGGTTTTTTCTCTTTTAATTTTATAAGAGATGCAGTATACGAATTGCAATACAACACAGCGGTAATTCACAGAAACACTTTTCATAGTCTTTGCGGGTGCACCACATAAGTTTTAAAACTGGTCCCTGTGGCCATGAGTGGAAGTTCCATGCGTCCAGCTCTGCCACAAATAGCTTGGGATCCCCTCAAAAGATAGTTCACTACAATATCCACTATCTCTTATGTTTGAAAATTTCAGGCTTATACAACAGGTTAATTACCTAACAGGTTGAATAGTCGCCGGTTTTATTCTATTTAGAGAGCATTAATAGGGTTTTCAACGCATCTGCGCGAGACCAAAGACGGGTTTTTCCCCCTCCTATTTCCGCCTGAACATTTTAATTATCTACCAACTAGGACCACCACCTGTCCCCACGTGCCGACCCAGTTATGTTTTGCTAATTAACCTCAAGGGGCAATGCAATGCTTTTCCCAAAAAGTGTTCCCGCCTCAGCTCTCAATTTTGTACAATCTATAATGCAAACTAGGAAATATGTTCAGCTTTCCCATATGTATAACTCTATGCAGACAGGCATATCTTTGCACGCCAATACAGTGAATTCCCTTCTGATATAAAAAGACCATGGTAAACATCGATTAGGGACCATCTATTTTATGATGATATAAGAAAAAGATGAATCAGAACAGAAGGTGGACTAGCTTTTCAATAATTTACTCCCCCTCCACAAAATTGTCTATAGTACCTCCCTACAAGTGTATATGAAGAAAAGGAACTATGCAACGGCAACCACTAATGTTGGTTACTGTAGTTTCATTCATCTAGCAAATATGCTGTTTTGTCTCTTACAAGAACGGGAAAAATATTGTAAAAAGACACAAATAACCCTGCCGACGGGAAATAATCCAACTAAACTTTTACTTCTCGAAATTTTCCCCGTCATGGTCTTTCTCACCAGTCTACAAAACATGCTATAAGAGACGGGCTAGATAAGTTGCTATCTTTAAGTCGGACTACAGGGATTGTGATTATTGTAGTTTCATTTATCTAGCAAATATGTTTTTTTTTTTTGTCTCCTACAAGAACGGGGAAAATATTATAAAAGGACACAAATAACCTTGCCAACGGGTATAATTCACCATACGAGTAATTACCTATTTTATACAACTAGTGAAAGACATATGACTGTTTTCAAGTTTTCTTTTATCAAATTTTATGTTTCTTCGCAAGGAACCTCCAAGCTTGATATGGCTATAAGCATCACCAATTCTAAGTCCCAAACAATATCATACATATTTAGTGTTGTGTGAAGTTATGTTATAGCCCCAATTATGATTTTTAATCACCATTTTTTACATCCTCGCGGTAAATACAGCATCGCGCTTAGTCGAGGGGAGAGGGGAGGAGGAGCAGATTTAGGAGAAGGGTGAGGTCTCGCCAAAAAAGATATGGCATGTTTGATAGGGAGAACAGACCGTGAGCTAGCGGAACGAGTAGGTGTGAAGAACGATGTGCTACGAAGATCAACAACCGAGGCGAGCATTTCTAAAACTTTCTAGCTATCTAGAACATGGGGGTTTACCTTGGTCAAATGATTGAAGGGGCACGATTTCCATGGTAGATATTCATTAAACTATTCAGTTCTTCACGAAAGGAGACGAGAAAAAGTACTTCCATGGTGTCGCTCTATTCCTCACTTCACCCGTCCATTAATAGTCTTAGTATGTCGGTGAAGTCATTATCTCGTGACAAGCAGGGGTATTCCTGATACCTGTCTGTGGTCGTCCGTTATCTGGATATTTCCTGGAGCATTGTCAGAGTTTAGGAAGGCATCTTTAGATAAATAAGACTTTAGAACAAACTGACTTTTGTTAAAGATGATAGCAATGCTATAACATTTTAACACTTACCATATATTTCCCAAGTCTGAAAAAAACTGCTCAGTTTCATATACATATACTTCAATCACCCTTGTATTTGAAAAAAAGGGCGTTTTGCTTTCTCTGTATGAAAAGAAGCTTTTCCCTCCCTTATTATGAGGTTAATGCGAATATTTTTTCTCCTAAACGAATGCTTTTTACTTGTCATTTAGAAAATATTGCTTCGGCTTTTTCCCCTTTAGGACTGTGATTTTCAACCCTTTCTCTATAACTTATGTAAGGTTATGTGAGAGAGGAACCCAAAAGAGGCCACCCGTGAGGCGGGAGGCTTCAGGCTTAGGGGCCAAGGAAAAGGAGGGGCCCGTTCGTTCCTCGAAAAAGGGGGTGAGGGGACTAAGCTGAAGGCTCGGAACCCACACGACCTCACAAGCAAAACAATCCCGGAGATGCAGGCCTACCAGGAGCGTGACCAATACGAAGATGCATGATAAAAATACAAAATCTAGAATGAACAAAAAGAACCGTGCAGAAGGCACCAAAGTAAAACAAGTTAATAAGTAAAAGCCAATTGCCAGAAGGGCTTAAAAAGGAGTAAAATACGCCAGAAGGGCTTAAAGTAAAAAAACAACATCTACGATAAAACAAGTAAAAGGTAAAATGAGGGAAAAAGTAAAAGCTGAAGTAAAAGCTGCAATAAAAGACGAGTAAAGGTGAGTAAGAATAAAAGTAACAAGTAAAAGAACAAGGTAAAAGAAGTAAAATTCAGAGAAAGTAAAAAGTAAAAGTCAAAGAAGCACACATGGTTCACAGTATGTAAAATAGTAAAATAAAAAGGCACGTCCAGCATTAATACACCTGGGCAAGTAAAAGGGGCAGTACAACCTTGTTTCAGCACCCCACGGTGTAGAATCCAGACAGGTAAATCCAAAGGGTAGTCACAACACAGTCAAAGTATCCACTTCCTTTATTTTGTCAAAAACATGGGGTTACATTAACTCCGCGGACGGCGGAGTAGCACATGAATAAAGTAGATCAATAAATAATAATTATTTAATAAAAGAAAATATACAAAAGATAAAAAACAAGAAATGTTAAAAGAAATCAGTCAGGAATTACATTTATGGAAAAAAAAGTACGTAAAAGAATCTGCTGCGATTCATTAATAAAAATCTTAAAATAAATAACCTTCTTTTTGCAGTAAAAGTGAAATGAAAAAGATGAATAAGTAAAAAGAAACCATAAAAAAATAAAACTGTGTTTAAAATACAAGAGATAAAAAAACGTATAAAAAAGATGCAGTCGCAGCAGAAGTGGATGTTTGTTATCCGCACATCCGAATCTTTGTTAAAGTATGCATAGAAAAACGCAGGAAAAACTCAGTAAAGGTTTTTATCTTTAAAAAAAAGGTACAAAAAAAGGTAAAAACAAATGCAAAATACATGTAAAAACATAAGGGCCAGCGTAGTACAAAAAAAAATAAGCGTAAGAAAAGAGGCTGGCAGAGGGAAGTGATCCGGCTGTGCTCGACTCGCCCTGTGGATTTCGGCAGGATGTGAATAGGATAGGGATAGGATGGGAGCAGGAGAGGATAGGATTAAAGGTAAAAAGGTAGGACAAACGGGAGAAAGGAATGGAAAAGAGGGAAATTAGCGTAGAGATAGAAGAAAGAGGAAAAAAACGAAGGAAAGAAGAAGAGAGTGCAAATAAGAGGCTACGAGGGGAAATGCGGCAGGATACAGGGCAGGATAGGGATAGGATGGAGATAGGATAGTATAGGGATAGAAATAAAAGGTTGAACAAGCAAGGAAAACGAGTAGAAGAGGGAGAAGCTATCGTGGAAGTAGAGAGAGGGGAGAAAAAGCGAGGGGACAGAAAGAGGGTGCGAATAAGGAGACGAGAGGGATAGAAGGATCGGGGCTAAGAAGGGGGAGGGGGTAGGTGATGGGATATGGGGTAAACATATCCTTGGTCAAAAAATCCCGGCTTTAGGCGAATCTGACTTAGTCATTGTCCAATACACGTACAATTATAAAAGCTTTATAACATGGGGAGTTATGTTATTTACCTCTTTCCTCATATCTTATAAAAGTTCTTGTTTTTGATAGACATAGTTGCTAAAGGGAAAAATAATCAAGTGAAAGCCTTCTTGTTATTCAGGTTTTTTGATTTTTGAAGATAAAAAAGTTTATAAGGGCCTTAAATTTTTTTCGCTACTACAACAACTAGGGACATAGTGAAAAATCATAGGCAAAGGATGTTAAGATATATATTTTTTTCATTTGGTATGACTTTGTATTAAGATATTCAGAAAATATTAAAGAGATCGAGTGTCAAGTTTTATTCAGTGCCAACGTAAAAAAATATTTCTCTCTTTGAATAGGGAGATTTGAGAAAATATATGCATGTGTTACTTAAAAAGCGGTGGCTGAATGTACGTTTCCCGATAAAGTAAATCACCATAGTCCGGCGGTGAGGTGATCGTCTCTTAAAGATAACAACTTATCTAGCTCCATCTCTTGCTGCATATTTGTAGAAAGGCAATGACGGGGAAATCGAGAAGTAAAGTTTGGTTGAATTATACCCGTTGGCAAGGTTATTTGTGTCCTTTTATAATATTTTCCCCGTTCTTGTAGGAGACAAAAAAAAAAAAAAACATATTTGCTAGATAAATGAAACTACAATAATCAACAATCGCCGTAGTCCGACTTAAAGATAGCAACTTATCTAGCCCCGTCTCTTATAGCATGTTTGTAGACTGGTGAGAAAGACCATGACGGGGAAATCGAGAAGTAAAGTTTAGTTGGATTATTTCCCGTCGGCAGGGTTATTTGTGTCTTTTTACAATATTTTTCCCGTTCTTGTAAGAGACAAAACAGCATATTTGCTAGATGAATGAAACTACAGTAACCAACATTAGTGGTTGCCGTTGCATAGTTCCTTTTCTTCGTATATACTTGTAGGGAGGTACTATAGACAATTTTGTGGAGGGGGAGTAAATTACTGAAAAGCTAGTCCACCTTCTGTTCTGATTCATCTTTTTCTTATATCATCATAAAATAGAGGGTCCCTAATCCATGTTTACCATGGTCTTTTTATATCAGAAGGGAATTCACTGTATTGGGGTGTAAAGATACGCCTGTCTGCATAGAGTTATACATATGGGAAAGCTGAACATATTTCCTAGTTTGCATTATAGATTGTACAAAATTGAGAGCTGAGGCGGGAACACTTTTTGGGAAAAGCATTGCATTGCCCTTGAGGTTAATTAGCAAAACATAACTG
This sequence comes from Penaeus monodon, assembly GCF_015228065.2. Classification (NCBI taxonomy): domain Eukaryota; kingdom Metazoa; phylum Arthropoda; class Malacostraca; order Decapoda; family Penaeidae; genus Penaeus; species Penaeus monodon. The sequence continues at coordinate 60,960,802 of NC_051389.1, read as the reverse complement.
GGCCGGCACGTGGGGACAGGTGGTGGTCCTAGTTGGTAGATAATTAACTGTTCAGGCGGAAATAGGAGGGGGAAACCCGTCTTTAGTCTCGCGCAGATGCGTTGAAAACCCTATTAATGCTCTCTAAATAGAATAAAACCGGCGACTTTTCAACCTGTTAGGTAATTAACCTGTTGTATAAGCCTGAAATTTTCAAACATATGAGATAGTGGATATCGCATTTACATTTACACAGAAAATTTAAGCCTGTTATTTTTATTTTATTTGTATTATCGCCTGTTAGGATGTGTGTTTGTGAAAGTCATGATAAAGACATATTGAGTCCAACAAGAGTTTCATGATCCTTTTGAGTGAATTGTATTTTTATTAGATAGATGCCTTTGGGATGTAAGATAGCTTATCAATCGTTTCCGCGAAGTTAAGAAATTTCTGTTTTTATTTTTTATTAGGGTTGCACCTGTTATATTTGATTAACCTGTTGTATAAGCCTGCAATTTTCAAACGTGCGTAGTGGTAGTTATCGCATTTACATTTACACAAAAAATATAAGCCTGTTATTTTTATCTTATTTGTGTTATCACCTGTTAGGACGCGGGGTTTTTGTAAGCTTGAAAGTCATATTAAGGCATGTTGGGTACAACAAGAGTTTCATGATCCTTTTCACTGAATTGTATTTTTATTATGAAGATGCCTTTGGGATGTAAGAACGACTAGTATAACATGTTAAAAGAAGAGAGGAGTTCGCAAGTTTATCAATCGTTCCCGCGAAGTTAAGAAATTTCTGTTAAGATATTCTTATTAGAGTTGCATCTTGCAACATTTGTAAAGATATTGATTATAGTCTTTGCAAGTATTTTTTTTATATGCATATGGAGTGAGAAATGGGTAGTGTCATATGCATATATTTTTGTCTTATATTTACGTAATGCGAACATTGTCAATCTTAGTAAGGGTTAAAATGGATTTCCTTTTCTTGGTTGGTTACACCTCAAGACGAGACTGCACCATCACCGTCATTACCTCTGAGCAAGAAGAAAATGATCATATTATCATCCTCGTTATATGGAACTCGGGGCGATATGATTTGTATTTGTTTGTTTCTAAAGGCATATATGAAGACCTTAATAAAGACATATTGAATACAGCAACGAATTTTATAATCCTTTTGATTGCAATGAATTCTTAATATTTGGGATGTTTTTGGCGATTTAACGTAGCCGACGTGTCAGACTTTTTACCATTATTGCTCCGTAAACGGAATATGGGGAATGCGGATCGGGGGATCCGCATCCCCGCATCCCTGTTCTCGGAATTTGCATATGTCAGCAGCTGTATGCATTTTTGTTTGTTGTGTGCTTCTTCTTCCTCTTATTCTTATTCTTATTATTGCTTTGGAGAGGAGTAGAGACACCCTTTAGGCGAGCGTGTTAGTCATCATTAGAGGGACATTTATGGATTATGATGAATTAGGAGGGGCGGTCACTCGTCTGTAGCAGGATTAATTATCGATTCAGTTACAAATTCAAACATGGTGAATATTGCGGTGTGAGGGGGAGGGGGAGGGAATGGGTGTGCTAGTACGTCCATCGGTCTTTTGTGCTTTTGTTTGTTTGCGTCTTCTTCCTCTACCATTATTGCTTCCTATCGAGATATGAGGGAATGTGGATCGGGGGCAGTAGGAAGGGAAGGCGGAGTTCCCTGTTCTCAGGCTTTGCGTATGTCAACAGCTGGATGCATGTTTGTTTTTTGTGTGCTTCTTCTTCCTCTTATTCTTATTCTTATTATTGCTTCGGAGAGGAGGAGGAGACATCCTTCAGGTGAGCGTGTTAGGCATCATTAGAGGGACATTTATGGATTGTGATGTATTAAGAGGGGTGATCACTCGTCTGTAGCAGGATTATCGATTCAGTTACAAGTTCAAACATGGTGCATATTGCCAAAGTGTTTATACAATCGAAAATAAAGGTATTAAAATTTTTATGACGAATTTTTATAATCCTTTACACTTAATTGTATTCTTATCTCTGGTACAGTGAGAGAGGAGCAGTAATTATCTGTCACTAGCAGACCTGTGTGACCATTTTATTATTGATTTTGACTGTTTCATTCATTAGGAGAGACGGTTTGCCTCGTCTGTAACAGAATCAATTATCGATCTCGGTAGAAGATTAAACATGGTGAATATTGCGGTGTGGGTGTGAGGAGCAACGGGTGAGTCATCTGTAGCATCTGCCCGTGTGTTAAACATCACTGCCTATGGGTAATGATTTCAGTTACGGATATTGATTAGTTAATCACTTTCAGTGGTTATCTTTCTGTTATGATGCACCACAAGGTGTGAGTGTTAGTCATCGTTAGCTAAGGTCTAGTGGTTACCTCATGACCTCTGTAGTCATTAACCTGCTTTCACTCTCGACAAGGTTTTTTGGTTATGCGGTGATCATTGATCTGTGTCACCTGTCACCTGCATTGGAGGGGATACTCGTCTGTAGCACATCATTAGTTTTCATTATTTCTCTTATGATGCGTCATGTACGAACATAAAATGCACATGTGAAAAGTATTTTAATGATTTTCCGGGATATTGATTTATGTTGTTGTGGACATTGTGCGGTTTGCATTATGTTACGAAAGGTCATGTTACGTCACGTCAATGACTACTTTAACATTCCGTACGTGTGTGAATGTGTTGCATTCTGTCCACCTCCCAATACTATTATATCATACTATTTACAATATGTATGTTGTGAATATAATGATTCTGTATACATAAATATATGATTATTATATATATATATATTATATATATATATATATATAATATATATTTATATATATATATATAATATATATATATATTATATATAAAAATATACCATATTATATATATATATATATATATAATATCTAAAATAATATAATATATATATAAAATATATATATATATGTATATATATATAATATATATATATATTATATATATATATACAATATTTATATATTATATACTTATATGTGTGTATATATATATATATATATATTATATATAATATATATATCTATATATATATATATATTATACATATAAAACATATACACACTTGTATTCATATTCATATATATCTATGCTATATATTTTTCTTTCTTTTTTGATCAACAGTTTTCATAATATTCTCATGCTGATCTCAACATGATTCCTCGCCTCCCCTCACACGCCGGCGATTGAGATATCAAAGAACGTGGCCCTTGGGACGGCAGGCCGGCTGTCAGGGCTGTCGGTTGGGCTGACGGCGCGGGCTCGATCATTCTCATAAATGGAAAGACAGAAAAAGGCTTCCGCGCTGACAGGCGACAAGCCTGGATCGGACAGCTGCTGAAAAGATGAGGATACAATTATTTTTCGTGAGCGTAGCTTTTGCTATAACTAGTATCATGTCTTGGGATGGCAAAGGAAATCTATCGGATGTTTTTACTGACTTCTAGAGAAGGATTCATAAAAATCAATATGCCACTAGCTAGTCAAGATAATAATAGTCAAGTAATCGAATTACAGACACCAATAATGATTCTTAAGGGGAAAGTCCTTCTTTTGAAATTTGGGAAGGCCACAGAATTACGGAAATGAGGGACGCATACATATATATACATACATAAATATATATCATATATATGTGGTAAAATATTAATATATATTATATATATATATATAATATAATATATATTATTTTATATGGGATATTTTATATATATATATAATATATTATATTATAATATATATTATATATATATATATATATATATATGTATATATAAGACAGTAAAAAAATTTCCCAGGATATGTACGCATAAATACACACGTACATGCATAAAATTCAAAACATACATACACGCCTACATAAACAGAAATCTATCTATTTACCCATTTATCTATTCCTATCTATTTTTGTATGTGTGTGAAACAAATACACACACTACATGTATACATATTCACAACACCACCACACACACACACCCCACTACACACACACCACACACACACACAAAATATATTGTTAGGTTAGGAGCCCTCATCTTATTTCAGCCTGCAACCTGTAACCTGCTCCTGAAACGTATGCACGACTGTGCAAGCCATTCCCGAGCCTCAACCCAAAGCGTTGACCCTTTGCCTCATCTTAACCCTTTCATCTTTATGCATCCTCATCCGGGCGCCCCCACAAACATCCTATCCCTCGACAGCGGGGTTGGTCAAAAACTATGTACAATCGCAAATAAAGTATCCTTATTCGGGAGTAGATGAAACCATAACGATCACTAGGTTGGTATTTGTTGTTTTAAAAGCTCGAAACAGAAAACAAACTTCAGAAAGCGTTCGAATAGCGTTTTCCCGGAGATGATATGACTAGGGCCTCGTATCATGGCAAAAGAGCAATGGAGACCCCAGACCATTTGTAGCGTCATATTTACGCTTTACTCTGAGGGACTATCAAGAGCCGAAATATCAAGATTAGATATTTCGAAGCCAACCGTGTCCAAACATCTGGATCCAAAGACAAAGCCAGAAGTGGGCGCCCTAGATGCACGACAGAAGATCAAGTGAATATCATAAACTAATGAAAACTATTTACTCAGTGGCAACACCACTCATAAAAGGGAGGGTCCCCTTACCATGAGTAATTTTTTTCTTAGTTATTAATTATCATTGTTTTTAAACAATCCATATCTACTGCACGGGTAAGTCCCAACATTCGGTGCAACACGCAGACTGTCAGAAACCGCTGGACTGCAAGAGTGGGTGCACAAAGGTTGGGTCGGGGAGCTGAGGGATGTCAGGCCCGACAGATTTACGGGGTATGCTGACGTGGAAATCCTGGACGGGATGTTTCTACCATTGGTGAGGGTCATGGTGTTCCCTGGAGCCATTTGACCTCGTCCAGGTTAACAAGCCCCATCCACAACGAGCAGGTCATGAAGCTTGATTTCGGCACCACCCGAAGATTACACTATGTCGTAATCCACCCAAATTGATATATCTCAATCCCATAGCCATGGGCAAAGATTTCCCCCAGGATCATACTCACAGCTTCCTAGTAATTATACTACCATTTTTGTTTTGGCATTATCTTTCCTTCGGTAGCTGGGGAAAAAGAACCAACAGAGGGGTACCGCTCATAGGCAGGGATTTCGATTGGATTCCCATCACAGCTGGGGGAGTATCCCGATCTATAAAGGGATCCGTAGACGGATTAGATTAGTATGACCGCTCTTTAAGGCTCTCCTCTCCTCCTCACTGTTCCCCTTTTTCTTTCTTTCCTTTCAGGTGAAACTGTTATTGGCAGCCAGGGGAATTCTCCACTGCGCTGCATTGATATAACAGTGTGGCCCAGGAAGGAAGGGACGCTTTATTAAGCGTAATCGGGATTATGATTATTTCGAGGGGCTGAAGATGGGCCCACATCTTGTAGGGTTTCAATAGATAGTGAAGATTGTTCTTTGTGTTTCGGAGCTATGGATGCGTCTCTCTCTGTCTTTCTCTAATTCTCTCGCGCTTTCGCTCTGTCATTATATCTATTATTTATCAAATTACCCTTCTTTTACTTTTTTATTAGCAGAAGAAATAATAACAATAGTGATATGCACACACACACACACACACACACACACACACACACACACACACACACACACTCACACACACACACACACACACACACTAACAACACACACCACACACACACACAACACACACACAACACAAACACACACACACATACACACACATATGATCGGTTAGATCATATATATACATATATATATATATATATATATATATATATATAATATATATATATATATATAATATTATATATATATATTATATATATATATATAATTATATATATATATATATATATGTATAGATATATATATATATATATATATATATATAATATTATATATATATGTATATATATAATTTATATATAATATAATATATATAATATAATATATATATATACTATATATATATATATATAGATATATATTATATATGGTATATATGATCTAACCGATATATGTGTGTGTGTGTGGTGTGTGTGCATATCACTATTATTATTATTTCTTCTGCTATATATATAATAATAGATATACACACGTTTATGTATGTATTATCACACACACACCACCACACACATATATATATATATATATTATATATATATATATATATAGTATATATATATATAGTATTATATAATTATTAGATATATATACCACACACCACACATTATATATATATATATATATATATATATATATATATATATATATATTATATAATATATATATATATATATGTATTTATATATACATACATGTGTGTGTGTGTGATTAAAAGAGAAAAAATCGCATAGAGTACTCCCTAACACGGCTAAAATTCCCCGTTAGAAAGTAATTAGAGACCACAAAGTGTTGCCTTCCGAACGTTCCACCAACAGCAGACCAAAGTTTAGCCAACCCTCCTCCTCGTCCCTAGAAATGAGGTCAGACAAGGATGAAGAGGCAGACAGTGGCAGAAGTTATGGCAACAGTGGCGGCAGTTTGGCGGGTACTAGCATTTGTGTTGAGGAAACATGGTGTAGGATTGGTCTTCATAATCTATTTTTTATAAATTATTATTTTTTTGTCGTATTTTTTTTTTCTTAAAAAAGAAACAAACGGGTTTCCCGCT
>NC_051389.1:60945947-60953972 GCF_015228065.2 Penaeus monodon | reverse complement strand
TCGAGACGAATTTTCCAACATTTAAAAAGAGTCAAAGAATGGTGTAAATGGCGAAAAGCAAAATATTTTTTCTGTTTATTCTCAAATGCCAGGGTTTGTGAACCAATGGCAAACAAGGAAACTTTAGTGCTGATAAACACTTGATAAAACACTGTAAATATAAAAATGTTGTGTGCAAGAAATAATTTAGAGACGAAGGCCAAATGAACAGGAAAACAACACCAAAGGTCACGAAGACTGCTTGAACACCCAAAAGGTTAGGCAGGAATCAACCGAGGCAACACATCGAAAATAGTAAAAAGGTCCTGAAAGTATTAGGGGCGAGATTGGACAAGCTCTTTCTCCCAGGCGGTACGGATTCTCAGCTGTGAGAAGCAACTAAGTGACAACTTGGTTTAGAACATTAATAGCGACACTGGAGGTAATGGTCTTCAAGCAGTATCCCTTCTATGTGAATCGGTCCTATTATGCTCTCTGACTCTTTAATTTCACAAAGTACTATTTTGGGACATTGTGAAAGACAGTGCACCTTACAGATGGTAATGCAGCATGCCACATGCCAAAGTTCAACAGATACCAATTGTCTCTTACAACACAACCATAAATAAACACTTAACTTCCGGGAGACCGAATTCAGCAATCCCGACATGAAGCGAGGTAAATCCAAAGAGAGCGAGCGAAAGACTAAGAACACTAAATGCAGACCCCGTACGGGCCAGAAGTCTTTCCCTTCTCAAACCATGGTACTTATACCCCGAAGGAGACCCCCAGGATAAAAAGAAAATATGCAAAGAGAGTATTGGAATCCGATAGTTCGACAGTCCAAACAATCCAAAAGGACCCAAACAACCGCGAAAGAGGAAAAGAGAGAGAGAGAGATAGAGAGAGAGAGAGAGAGAGAGAGAGAGAGGAGAGAGGAGAGAGAGAGAGAGAGAGAGAGAGAGAGAAAAACTATGTGACGACCATTACTCCCTCAGGGTTTTATTATGACATTTAAAAGCGCCGCCGAAGAGAAAAATAGAAAAATGGAAAATGGGAAACGAAGCCGAGGAAACTGATAAAACACAATTTAAATAAAAACTGTGGCATTTTGGACAGTACATATTCACAATTTCGACTTTGAAAATAATAAGTTTTATTATTTTACTTGGCGACTTCAAAGCCAAGTCCACATTAGTTCATTTATATTGCCTCTTTGAACAACAACAGTAACAACGTCACCGTGCAACCCATCGGCAGAAATTATTTCATGTCGATTTTCACACGAGGACTTGCCCACTTTCAAAATTACTCTATATTAATGTTCAATATGCAAGACAGTGTGTGTCATATTTGATATTTATCTATCAACAATAATTTTCCATGTCCGAATTTTACACGAGGAAGTGTCCGTTTTTTAGTAATGAATGACTACAACGTCCTCACAGTGCCGTCCATCAGCAGTAATCATGTTTCGATTCTCACACGAGAACGTGTCCATTTTAAAAGTGTTGCCTTCCGGACGTTCCACCAACAGCAGACCAAAGTATAGCCAACCCCCCTCCTCGTCCCTAAGGCGAGTCAGACAAGGACGAAGAGGCAGACATGGGAGAGTTATGGGACGTGGCGGCATTTTTGGGGGGTACAGCATTTGTGTTGAGGAAACATGGTGTAGGATTGGTCTTCATAATCTATTATTATATTTTTTGTAGTATTTTTTTTCTTAAAAAAAAAACAAAAGGTTTTCACGCGGGTGTTTACATAATAAACCGATAGTAGAATACTTACACTAGTAAATCAATGTTTCTTTCATTATCATGGCAAGACCCTGCTGTTTGACATAATGTTTTTGGTGATGATAATAATAACGATGATAATAATTATTCTTCGCCACTCGGTTATAAAATCTGACTGACTGGGAAACCCTAACCTAATAATAAAAAAATAAATTTTAATAACAAAGGGGAATAATGATGATAAGATAAGAATAACAATGGTACCAATCCAAATCCAAAAAATGAAGCGATGAGGGAAAGGGATGGGCCGGGGGGCCAAAAAAAAAAAAGGGAGGAAGAATAAAAAAGAAAAAAAGGGGAAAACCCTTGGGGAAAAACCGAAAAGCCCGGAAAGGCCAACCCCTGAAAAATTAAAAAACAAAAAAAATTTTAAATAAAAAATTTTTGTGAAAAAAAATTTTTTTGGAAAAAAATTTCCCCCCCCAAAAAAAAAAAAAAAAAAAAAAAAAAAAAAAAAAAAAAATTTTTAAACAAAAAAATTTTTTTGGTTTTTTTTTTTAAAAAAAAAAAATTTTAATTTTTACTTCGATTAAATCCAAGTAAATAAATTTTTTTCTTTCCCAGTCAAGCCCTGCTGGCAAATTTTTTTGTAAAATTTTAACGATGATAAAATTATTTCTTCCCATGTTTAAAAATGCGACGGGCCAAAATTTAAAAATAAAAAATTTTTTCAATAACAGGGAATTGTGAAAAGAAAGAAAAACAGGGTCCAATCCTCCAGAAAAAAGGGAACGATAGGGGAAATGGGGAGGGAAATGTTGGCTTAGAACTTTTCCCCCCCCAACCCCTTTTCCTCCTCCCCTGAGGGGTTTTAAAACCCTCCTGCCTCCGATTTCTTGCTTTTACCCGGTTTATGTCCTCCAAATCTTTATTTTTTTTTTTATTTTTTTTTTAACCCCCATCCCCTTTTATTCCTTTTTACCCCCCTCATATAAATTAATTTTTTTTATATATAATTTTAATAATTTAATTTTATATATTAATAAATTATAATAATTTATTTTTGTTATAAATTAAATATAAAAATTAATAAATAAATAATTTAATAAAATAATAATGATATAAAATAGAACAAATGAATTAAGGGAAAATAAATAAATTAAATAATTTTAAAATAATTTTTTTTAATTTTAAATTGTTGTTTATTGTAGAAAAATTTTTTTTGCTAGTTTAAATTTTATTTTATTTATTAAAAATTTTTAATTTTTATTTTTATTTTTTTTATTATATAAATATAATATATATATATATTTAAATTTATATAATTATAATTATAATATATTATATATATATATGATTTATATTTTTTTTATATATTATTATTTATTATATATATTATAATATATGTTTTTATTATATATAAAAAAATATATTATATATTTATAATATTTTTAAATATATTTTAATTTATATAATTTTTTATATATATATTTATATATCTATAAAAAACCAATTTTTTTTATATAATATATATATTTGGAATTAATTTATTATATTTATTTTATTTTTAAATTAATATTATTATATATGAAAATATGGTTTTGTTAATATAAATAATAATAATAATAATAATAGATATAAAATATATATATATATAAATTTAATTTAATTATATTGGATAAATATAAAATAATATCCAATATAAATAAATTTTTATATAAAAATTTTTTTATTTTATTTATTTTTTATTTTTATTTTTATTTTTTATATTTTATAAAAATTATATATATAATTATTATTTATATATAATATTAATAATATAATAATAATATTATATTATTGTATATTGATAATTTATATTTTTGTATATATATACTAATATATTATTTTATAAATTATAATATATATTATATAATATAAAATTTAAATTAATATAAATATATTATATTTAATTTATATATATATATAATATATTATATATATTATATTTTTATTATTATAAATTTTTATGTTATTTATTATTATATTATCTTTATTATTATTATTATTATTATTATTTTTAAATTATTATTATATATAATATATATATTTATATAAAATATTTTATAATATTATATGTTTTATTATCACAAATATCTATAATATATCTATTTTTTTATATTATATAATTTTTAAATATATTTATATATATATTTAAAATATTATATTTAATAATATATTTTATATATATATATTTATAAATTATATATATAATTAATATTTATATTATATTATAATATTTTTTTATATTTTTTACTATGCATTTATAATATTACAAATTTTCATATTCATATATAAAATTAAAAATATATTTTATATAAAATAATATATATTTTATAAAATTTTTAAATTTTATTATAATATATAATAATGCTTCCATTATTTAATTTATTATTTATATTATTTTATTATTTATTTATTTAAAATATATATTCCTTTATAACTTATTTAAACCATACAAAAATATATAATTTTTAATTTTAATATATGATAATAGAAAATTTTTAAAAAAATTTTAAAATTTATATTAGGGGGTAAAGGAGGGGAAGGAATAAAAAGGGAGGGGGAATTTAAAAGGGGGGGGAACTAAATAAAAGTAAAAGCCCAAGGGGGAATTCGGGGACGGGTGGGGACGGGCGGGTAAAAAGCAAAAAAGTGGGAGGGCAGGGAGGGTAAAACCCACGTCAAAAGGGGATGGAGGGAAAGAGGTGTGGGGGGGAAAAAAATTTATGTTCAAACCGCCATCTTGCTTTTCCTCCCATTCCCCCCTCGCTTCCATTTTTTTTTGGGTTTTGGTATTGGTACCATTTTATTCATCGTTATCACATTATTACCCCTTTTTATTGAATTATTTTTATTATTATTTGGGTTTGGTTCCCAGTCGTCCCGATTTTATAAACCCAGTGGCTGAAGAATAATTATTATCACGTTTTTATTACACACCAAATAAAATTTTCAAAAACAGGGTCTTGCCCCGATAATGAAAGAAACATTTATTTTTCTATGTAAAATTTTCTACATCGGTTTTATTTATGTAAACACCCGCGTGAAACCGTTTGTTTCTTTTTTTAAGAAAAAAAAATACTACAAAAAATATAATAATAGATTATGAAGACCAATCCTACACCATGTTTCCTCAACACAAATGCTAGTACCCGCCAAACTGCCGCCACTGTTGCCATAACTTCTGCCACTGTCTGCCTCTTCGTCCTTGTCTGACCTCGCCTCTAGGGACGAGGAGGAGGGTTGGCTATACTTTGGTCTGCTGTTGGTGGAACGTCCGGAAGGCAACACTTTAAAATGGACACGTTCTCGTGTGAGAATCGTACATGATTACTGCTGATGGACTGCACTGTGAGGACGTTGTAGTCATTTCATTACTTAAAAAACGGACACTTCCTCGTGTGAAATTCGGACATGGAATAATTATTGTTGATAGATAAATATCAAATATGCACACACACTGTCTTGCATATTGAACATTAATATAGAGTAATTTTTGAAAGTGGGCAAGTCCTCGTGTGAAAATCGGACATGAAATAATTTCTGCCGATGGGTTGCACGGTGACGTTGTTACTGTTGTTGTTTCAAAGAGGCAATATAAATGAACTAATGTGGACTTGGCATTGAAGTCGCCAAGTAAAATAATAAAACTTATTTATTTTCAAAGTCGAATATTGTGAATATGTACTGTCCAAAATGCACAGTTTTTATTTAAATTGTGTATTATCAGTTTTCCTCGGCTTCGTTTCCCAGTTTCCATTTTTCTATTATTCTTTCTCTTCGGCGGCGCTTTTAAATTGTCATAATAACCCCTGAAGGGAGTAATGGTCGTCACATAGTTTCTCTCTCTCTCTCTCTCTCTCTCTCTCTCTCTCTCTCTCTCTCTCTCTCTCTCTCTCTCTCTCTCTCTCTCTCTCTCTCTTCGCGGTTGTTTGGGTCCTTTGGATTGTTTGGACTGTCGAACTATCGGATTCCAATACTCTCTTTGCATATTTTCTTCTTATCCTGGGGGGTCTCCTTCGGGGTATAAGTACCCATGGTTTTGAGAAGGGAAAGACTTCTGGCCCGTACGGGGTCTGCATTTAGTGTTCTTAGTCTTTTTCGCTCGCTCTCTTGGATTTACCTCGCTTCATGTCGGGATTGCTGAATTCGTGTCTCCCGGAAGTTAAGTGTTTATTTATGGTTGTGTGTAAGAGACAATTGGTATCTGTTGAACTTTGGCATGTGGCATGCTGCATTACCATCTGTAAGGTGCACTGTCTTTCACAATGTCCCAAAATAGTACTTTGTGAAATTAAAGAGTCAGAGAGCATAATAGGACCGATTCACATAGAAGGGATACTGCTTGAAGACCATTACCTCCAGTGTCGCTATTTAATGTTCTAAACCAAGTTGTCACTTAGTTTGCTTCTCACAGCTTGAGAATCCGTACCTCCTGGGTGAAAGAACTTTTACAATCTCGCCCCTAATACTTTCAGGACCTTTTTACTATTTTCGATGTGTTGCCTCGGTTGATTCCTGCCTAACCTTTTGGGTGTTCAAGCAGTCTTCGTGACCTTTGGTGTTGTTTTTCCTGTTCATTTGGCCTTCGTCTCTAAATTATTTCTTGCATACTGCATTTTTTATAATTACACGTGTTTTTATCAAGTGTTTATCAGCACTAAAGTTTTCCTTTGTTTGCCATTGGTTCACACCATGGCATTTGAGAATAAAACAGAAAAAATATTTTGCTTTTCGCCATTTACACCATTCTTACGACTCTTTTTAAATGTTGGAAAATTCGTCTACGAACGACAACCATCTCCACGCCTTAGTAAAGCACCGCCACAGCAAGACCGAACAATAGAAACTACAATTCATGCAACAAAGCTGGTGATATTGCATTTAGATTAGTTAAGGAAAGTCGGATCATAACAGTAATTATTGAATTAAGAAATAAGCATGAAGTAAATAGTCAACCTTCTGTACTCTCCGTACTGTTTCAAGTTTTAAAGAGAAAATATTAGTGACCTGGTTAATAACATTCCTTGAAGCCAATACCACAACGCACAACTTGGATTTTCAAAGATATTATCCACTGAAACAGTATCATTGCAAACATATGATATAAAAAGATCTGATGAAATAATCTGTAAAGTCTTCCACACTAAGTGCTCTGTCTTGAGCTCTTGGCAGTGTCAGCCATGTAATCTATCTTGACAAAATCACGGAATATATTGGAGTGCTTTAAAAAGTTTTATGCACCATGTGTGTGTGTGTGTGTGTGTGTGTGTGTGTGTGTGTGTGTGTGTGTGTGTGTGTGTGTGTGTGTGTGTGTGTGTGTGTGTGTGTGTGTGTGTGTGTGTGTGTGTGCCTTTGTGTGTGTGTGTGAGCACAAATATTTGCCACAGCAAACCAGCGAATGATTCTAAGACCAAGAAACTTATTCAGACCTGCAATATCGGAATGACGGGAACAAGAGGAGGTTGCATGGGCAACCAGGCAGAAAAAAACAGCAGATAAAATCATACCATGGTCCCCTAGCAGCCCGAACGGCGTGCATAGTTGAACACTATTGCCTCGCCCTTCCCACGTCCCCCACCTCGTTCCTTTTCTCTAGCCCTCACCCTCACCCCTCCCTACGCCTCCCCCTTTCAACGTTACCTCTCCTTCTTTTAGGCCTTACCTCCCCCTTCCCGTTCACCATCCTTTACCTCTTTTTCCTTTTTCCCCTGTCCCTCCTCCCCATTCTCCATCCCTTACCCTTCCCTCTTTCTCCCCTCTACACCATCCCCTATTCGTCTACACTCTCCCTTTTTCCCTAAGCTTTTGCCCTTCCTCTACCCAATTTTCCACCTCTTTCTCAATCACTTTCCCCTACTCTCTCCCACTACTAGTCCCTCTCTCTGCCCTTTCCCTTCAACTTTCCCGCTTTTGCCTTCCCTTTCCCCACCCCTTCCCTCCCTTTTCTTTAGCCTCTCTCGTTACCCTCTTCCTCTCTCTCTTCCCAATTCTTCTAGCTTTTCTCTTTCCTACATCGCCTTGTTTTGTACCTTTCTCTTCCTCCCTTTCCCCTTCTCCCTCCTTCCCTTCTCTTCTATCTTTTTCTTCTCCCTCTCTTTCCCCTTCCAGCCTGCCTGTCACCCTGCATTGGCTCCCTGCCGACCTGGCAAGGTGAACAACATACCTCCCGTGACTTCGCTATTTACTCGGGAGAATTAATGCTATGAGGCGCCGGAGAAGGAAGTCGGTGCAGGAGGGAAGGCATATTGACAGACCACAGTTAAAG
>NC_051389.1:60938837-60945847 GCF_015228065.2 Penaeus monodon | reverse complement strand
TTTCAAAATATTCGTGTAATGACAAACAGTTTCACATAACCTAACCTTTTGCTGGTCCTTCCTTGTCTTCCTGTTTAATGAATTGGAATCCAATGGTTGTTGCTGATCAGTAGTCTTACACTTTCGGAGTCACCATCTACTGTGATTTGTCTCTAGACAGCCAGTACCCCAAAACAACCAGCCTGCCTTGGCGAGAAAATAACGGACATCCCAATTAGCCTAACCGCGTAACGAGGCAAACGTTGTTTACCGAAAAACGATCGTTGTTTATGTTGCGTGCCAATATAACGGACGTCCTAATTAGCCTAGCTGTACAATGAGACTGTTTACCAACAAACAATTTCTATTTATGCTCTGGTGTAATATACTGAATGCATTCTTGCAATATGTGCATGTGTATACTTACAAGCCTCTGAAAATAAAATTTTGATTTATTCTCTTATGTATGAAATATAAAGTACACACGTTTTATAATATTCAAATACTTCCTAAAGATCGATAATTGTTAATAAGTACCTAGTTTGGCTGTTTTCATTAACGCGCTTAAGAAATAATAGACCACTAGAGAGAGCACGTGAGCGGTCAGAATCTAAAATTGAATTTCTTAAAAAAATACTAATAATTAAAACAATACAATATATATAAATATAGACAAATTAAAATACACAGATGTGCAATTTATATCCAATAATTACAGCATGTCCGATTTATAAATAAAGAAATAAGTTTTTTTTTTATAGAATGTCCATTTTTATAAATTATTCTTTACCTACGCATGTATAGTATACAAAGCAATACGTGTGCGTGTGTGAAGTCTTTGAACGGTCACTTGAGAAAAATAAGCGCAGTCGATCGGTAAGAATTATCCCATATCTGATTCTCACACGACGACGTTTCCATTTTTTTTTTTCTTTCTTTCTTTTTTCTTTTTTTTTTTTTTTTTTTTTTGTTTACGTCACAGTGCCATCCAGCGACAATAATTATTCCATGTCCTAATTTCACACGAGGACGTGTCCAGTTTTTGTTTAAACAACAACATCCTCAAATCCTCACGTGTCCATTTTCAAAGATTATTCTTTGTGTATAAATGTAGTGTACAAGATAGTATGTGTGCATATGTGATGTTAATAATCTATGGAAGTTCACTTAAGGAAGATAATAAAACAATGTCACAGTGCAATCAGTCAGCAATAATTAAACCATGTCAGATCTTCACATTAGGGCATGTCCATTTTTTAAGATATCCATTTTTTAAAGACTATGTCCATTCTTTAAAGAACATGTCAATCTTTTAATGGACATGTCCATTTTTTGAAGAGCATGTCCATTTTTTAAAGGACATGTCCATTTTTTAAAGGGCATGTCCATTTTTTATAGAACAATTCCATGTTTTAATGGACATGTCTATTTTTTAAAGGGTATGTCCGTAAAGGTCATGTTCATTTTTTTTTCTATTAAAATGTAAAGTCTACAATACAGCATGTGTGCATATGTTATGTTAATAATCTATGGAAGTTCATTTAAGTAAAATAATAAAACGTTCATTTCCATTTTTTAAAGAACATGTCCATTTTTTAAACGGTATGTACGTTTTTTAAAGGCCAGGTCCCTTTTCTGAAGGACACGTATATTTTTTGTTTATAAATTACTCTCTATGTATACATATACAATATGCAAGTTGGTATATTCATCTTCATGTTTTGTGAAGTAACTTATCTTTTATTTCTTAATATATATGCCTATAAAATTCTCACTTGACGCATTGTCCATTTTTTGTTTTATTAATGAAACAACTATGGGTCTCTTCGGTAACGCCAATCCAACTGTAAACGGTAATGAAAAGGTTAAACAGTTCGGCGAGCTGTTAAAGTTTTGCCACCAGTTCTGTCCAAGCGTGACGTCATTGTTATGGTTCCACACATGGTCTGTTATACGCCTGTGCAGAGCATATTAAACTCTGGAAAATGTTTTATTAATTCTATTAACTCAGCTGTCGTAAGTTAGATTATACGAAAAGGAAAACAGCCACAGTAAGAAATAAGAATAAATCGTGACGTTTCTTACTCTTCACGATTTCCTCTTTAGACGAATAATAAACCGAAATAGGTACACGGAGAAAAAAAAAAGATAAGTATATATATATAGTGGTAGAGAAGCAGAATGAACAAGAGCTGAATCAGGTCTCACGAGGAGGGTCAAGATCGAAGAGTCTGAGGAAGGCTTTGCTAACTAACGAGTAAATGTGAACGAAACACGCATTTGATTTTGTATATATGTCCTAATAAACATGGACTTTTTAACACAAAAAGGACGATTCGAAAAAACGTTAAAGGAATTAGCGGTGTGAGTAGGGTTACGGTAAACCTAAAATTTAAGCGAGCCATTTACACTGAATAAAAGAACGTCGAGAAAGGGTAATTTCCCTGAATCTTCCCATTCTAATTTAAAATTGATAGTACACGCGAGGTTGTTGAGTTTTCTGAAAAAAAAATCATCGAAATCTGAACGGCTCACTTGCCACAAAGAAAAAATATCAACATAACGAAACCAAATCGTGTGGGGAGGGAGAATAGATGGAAAGAGTTAAGATTCAAACATCTCCATGTATAAATTTGGAAGAACCAGGCTTAAGCTACTTCCTTACTTAGTAAACAAGGAATCTACATCAATTTCTTACCGTGCGTAGACAAGTTTTTAACCTTATCCATGAAATCCATAAAAGGATCACATATAAGATTACACGTAGAAAGAACTCATGCACTATTATACAATTATTATTAATGAAGATTTTGCAGAGAAAGAACACGAACATTCTACATAAATGGACATGCCCTTTAAGAAATGGACATGTCCTTTAAAAAATGGAAGTGTCCTTTAAAAAATGGTCATGTTTAAAAATGAACATATACTGCAAAAAAATGGACATGTCCTTTAAAAAATTGGACATTTCCTAAAATGAAAATCGGACAAGGTATACTTATTACTGACTGATTACACTGTGACGTCATTTTTCTATTATTTTACTTAAGTTACCCTCCATAGATTATTAACATCACGTATGTACACAAACTGCCTTGTGCATATGTAAATTTATACATAAAGAGTCATTTTTAACAATTGATAGTCCTCGTGTAAGAATGGTATATGAAATAATTATTGCCGATGGGACTTTACTGTGGGGATGTTGCTGCTGTTCTAGGAGTTCCATTACAAAAAAAAAAAAAAAAAAAAAAAAAAATGGACACGGCGTTGTGTGAGAATACATTTTAAGAAATACTGGATACGTTACTTTACAAAACATGAAGATAAATATACCAATTTGCACTCTCTATATAATATACAAACAATGGATATGCCTTTAAAAAAATGCACATGCCCTTTTGAAACTGGGTATGTCAATTAAAACGTAAACATATCCTTTAAAGAATGAACATCTCCTTTAACACATGTTTATTAAATAATGGACATGTGCTTTAAACAATGGACATGTCCATTAAAACATGAACATGTTCTTTTATGAACATGAACTTAAAAATAATTGACATGTTCTTTTAAAAAAATGAACATTCCCAAATATGGTATAATTATTGCTGACATTGCAATATGACGCTGTTTTATTATTTTACTTCAGTGAACTTCATAGACAATTCACATATGCACACAAACTGCCTTGAACACTGTACATTTATACGCAAAGTGTAAATTTTTAAAATGGACACGTCCTCGTGTGAGAATCGGACATGATTACTGCTTATGGACTGCACTGTGAGGACGTTGTAGTCATTTCATTACTTAAAAAACGGACACTTCCTCGTGTGAAATTCGGACATGGAATAATTATTGTTGATAGATAAATATCAAATATGCACACACACTGTCTTGTATACTGAACATTAATATAGAGTAATTTTTGAAAGTGGGCAAGTCCTCGTGTGAAAATCGGACATGAAATAATTATTGCCGATAGGTTGCACGGTGACGTTGTTACTGTTGTTGTTTCAAAGAGACAATATAAATGAACTAATGTGGACTTGGTTGCTTTTATGACTAGAGGGGGTATTTTAAACTAAGTCTTATTACTTGGATGACATTGAAGTCGCCAAGTAAAATAATAAAGCTTATTTATTTTCAAAGTCGAATATTGTGAATATGTAAGTCTAAAATGCACAGTTTTCACTTAAATTGTGTATTATCAGTTTTCCTCGGCATCTTTTCCCAATTTCCATTTTTCTATTATTCTTTCTCTTCGGCGGCGCTTCTAAATTACCATAATAACCCCTGAAGGGAGTAATGGTCGTCACATAGTTTCTCTCTCTCTCTCTCTCTCTCTCTCTCTCTCTCTCTCTCTCTCTCTCTTTCTCTTTCTCTTTCTCTTTCTCTTTCTCTTTCTCTTTCTCTTTCTCTCTCTCTCTCTCTCTCTCTCTCTCTTCGCGGTTGTTTGGGTCCTTTGGATTGTTTGGACTGTCGAACTATCGGATTGGTCTTCCAATACTCTCTTTGCATATTTTCTTCTTATCCTGGGGGGTCTCTTTCGTGGTATAAGTACCGAAGGTTTTGAGAAGGGAAAGACTTCTGGCCTGTACGGGGTCTGCATTTAGTGTTCTTAGTCTTTTTCGCTTGCTCTCTTGGATTTACCTCGCTTCATGTCGGGATTGCTGAATTCGTGTCTCCCGGAAGTTAAGTGTTAATTTATGGTTGTGTGTAAGAGACAATTGGTATCTGTTGAACTTTGGCATGTGACATGCTGCATTACCATCTGTAAGGTGCACTGTCTTTCACAATGTCCCAAAATAGTACTTTGTGAAATTAAAGTGTCAGAGAGCATAAAATGACCAATTCACATAGAAGGGATACTGCTTGAAGACCCGTACCTCCAGTGTTGCCATTTAATGTTCTAAACCAAGTTGTCACTTAGTTTGCTTCTCACAGCTTGAGAATCCGCACCTCCTGGGTGAAAGAACTTTTACAATCTCGCCCCTAATACTTTCAGGACCTTTTTACTATTTTCGATGTGTTGCCTCGGTTGATTCCTGCCTAACCTTTTGGGTGTTCAAGCAGTCTTCGTGACCTTTGGTGTTGTTTTCCTGTTCATTTGGCCTTCGTCTCTAAATTATTTCTTGCATACTGCATTTTTTATAATTACACGTGTTTTTATCAAGTGTTTATCAGCACTAAAGTTTTCCTTTGTTTGCCATTGGTTCACACCATGGCATTTGAGAATAAAACAGAAAAAATATTTTGCATTTCGCCATTTACACCATTCTTACGACTCTTTTTAAATGTTGGAAAATTCGTCTACGAACAACAACCATCTCCACGCCTTAGTAAAGCACCGCCACAGCAAGACCGAACAATAGAAACTACAATTTATGTAACAAAGCTGATGATATTGCATTTAGATTAGTTAAGGAAAGTCGGATCATAACAGTAATTATTGAATTAAGAAATAAACATAAAGTGAATAGTCAACCTTCTGTACTCTCCGTACTGTTTCAAGTTTTAAAGAGAAAATATTAGTGACCTGGTTAATAACATTCCTTGAAGCCAATACCACAACGCACAACTTGGATTTTCAAAGATATTATCCACTGAAACAGTATCATTGCAAACATATGATATAAAAGATCTGATGAAATAATCTGTAAAGTTTTCCACACTAAGTGCTCTGTCTTGAGCTCTTGACAGTGTCAGCCATGTAATCTATTTTGACAAAATCACGGAATATATTGGAGTGCTTTAAAAAGTTTTATGTATGTGTGTGTGAGCACAAATATTTGCCACAGCAAACCAGCGAATGATTCTAAGACCAAGAAACTTATTCAGACCTGCAATATCGGAATGACGGGAACAAGAGGAGGATGCACGGGCAACCAGGCAGAAAAAAACAGCAGATAAAATCATACCATGGTCCCCTAGCAGCCCGAATGGCGTGCATAGTTGAACACTATTGCCTCGCCCTTCCCACGTCCCCCACCTCTTTCCTTTTCTCTAGTCCTCATCCTCACGCCTCCCTACGCCTCCCCCTTTCAACGTTACCTCTCCTTCTTTTAGGCCTTACCTCCCCCTTCCCGTTCACCATCCTTTACCTCTTTTGCCTTTTTCCCCTGTCCCTCCTCCCCATTCTCCATCCCTTACCCTTCCCTCTTTCTCCCCTCTACACCATCCCCTATTCGTCTCACTCTCCCTTTTTCCCTAGAGCTTTTGCCCTTCCTCTACCCAATTTTCCACCTCTTTCTCAATCACTTTCCCCTACTCTCTCCCACTACTAGTCCCTCTCTCTGCCCTTTCCCTTCAACTTTCCCGCTTTTGCCTTCCCTTTCCCCACCCCTTCTCCCTCCCTTTTCTTTAGCCTCTCTCTTTACCCTCTTCCTCTCTCTCTTCCCAATTCTTCTAGCTTTTCTCCTTCCTCCATCGCCTTGTTTTGTACCTTTCTCTTGCTCCCTTTCCCCTTCTCCCTCCTTCCCTTCTCTTCTTTCTTTTTCTTCTCCCACTCTTTCCCCTTCCAGCCTGCCTGCCACCCTGCATTGGCTCCCTGCCGTCCTGGCAAGGTGAACAACATACCTCCCGTGACTTCGCTATTTACTCGGGAGAATTAATGCTATGAGGCGCCGGAGAAGGAAGTCGGTGCAGGAGGGAAGGCATATTGACAGACCACAGTTAAATGGAAGATGCAGGAAAACGTAATAAATATTATAAATGAAAGAAGAATAGATTAGAAAACGGAAAAGAAGAAGCGATCGATTAAAAAAGCAAATGACAGAATTTACATCCCCTCATCCTCATCCTTTCCCCTCCACTCTGTGCTCATCCCCTCTCCTCCTTCCTTTACCCATCCTCTCCCCTCATCCCCATACCCATCTGTTAGCCTCTTCCGTTTACTTATCCGTTACCTTTCTCTTCTCCCCAAGTTGCTGTGTGTTTGTGGTGTGTGTATGTGTGTGTGTGTGTGTGTGTGTGTGTGTGTGTTTGTGTGTGTGTGTGTAAGTGTACAGACACATGTACAAATTTTA
>NC_051389.1:60928837-60931337 GCF_015228065.2 Penaeus monodon | reverse complement strand
GCCCACAGTGTTGTGTTCATTAAGGAATCAAAAACCCACGATACTGCATCCCTGCAGAGTCAAATACCCACGGTGCTTCATCCCTGCAGAGTCAAAAACCCACGGTGCTGCATTCTTGCAGAGTCAAATACCCACGGTGCTGCATTCTTGCAGAGTCAAATACCCACGGTGCTGCATTCTTGCAGAGTCAAAAACCCACGGTGCTGCATCCCTGCAGAGTCAAAAACCCACAGTGCTGCATCCCTGCAGAGTCAAATACCCACGGTGCTGCATTCTTGCAGTCAAAAACCCACGGTGCTGCATCCCTGCAGAGTCAAATAACCACGGTGCTGCAACCCTGCAGAGTCAAAAACCCACGGTGCTGCATCCCTGCAGAGTCAAATACCCACGGTGCTGCATTCCTGCAGAGTCAAATACCCACAGTGCTGCATCCCTGCAGAGTCAAAAACCCACAGTGCTGCATCCCTGCAGTCAAATACCCACGGTGCTGCATTCCTGCAGAGTGAAAAACCCATGGTGCTGCATTCTTGCAGAGTTAAAAAACACACGGTGATTCATTGACTAAAACAGGAAAGCCACACTGTGTTGATCAGATGTCAGGAGATGCGTCTCCCGCTGGAAATAGTTGGTGGACGTAAGAAAGGATGGAGGTGGAAATAGACACTGCTAGAGACGATGTTGTGTGGATATAAAAGAGTCTGAAAATCGCGAACCTGATGGTGGAAGAACAGGTGAAGAAACACCTCTCGCACCTCTTGGTCCTGGAATGTCGAAAGGGGAAGGAAGTCCCCAGGTTTGCTCCATCATCAATTCTGGAGAAGGGACTCCTCTTAGTCCAGTGAGTGAACATAGGGGGAAGGAAAGTTCCCGAGCCTACCCCATCGACAGCTCTGGCCAGCGTGACCCTCACTCGGAAAGTCGCATGGCAGACCCTGTCATCCTATGGAGTGATGTTATAGAAGAATTAAACGGACTCCGGAGAAACCTTGCAAGGAAGGAAAGCCATAAGGACGACAATGACAATAAAAAAACGGAAATCAAGGCAACGAAAATACACTACAACAGAATCCACAAGTGATGAGGACAGCTGCTCAGACACTGAATCAGAATCATCGAGCATCGACGAAAAACAGTGGAGATCTAAACGACTTCGAAAACACAGCACTACTGAAACTTCAAGTGATGATGGTGCCATGATAGCACACCGGCCCAAACGAAAAATTCGCAAATCCCAGAAGAACCGCTCCCGCTCAAAACCATCCGATCAAGGTGCTGACAAAAAAACATTTGTGGAGGTAATACAAAGTTGCAAGTAAAACTTCCCAAGCTAAATGGTAGTAGTCCTGAGGAGTATTGGGCCTTCCGGAGTCGGTTTGAGCAAGAAGTACTTCGCACCTCTATGCCCCCACAGGTAAAACTGAACCGCTTATTTGACCTTTGCGATACAAAGGTGAAAAGGTACATTACTCACTGTATGGGACTGCCAAAGAAGGAGGGCTTAACGACAGCACAGGTGGAAGCTGTAAGGAGCGAGGTGCCCCCCCCCCCATTGTTTAAGTGATAGTAACAGCTGCTGATGACATGTGCCTTGCTGGACTCCGGTAGTTCCTGCTCTTTCTGTTCCATCAAGGTAGTAGAAATGCTTCGGCCAAAGGAGAGAAGAGAGACAAAGGTGATTACTACACTGACACAGGAAACTTACCATGACACCAAACAGGTTGATCTCATGGTCAAGGGACTGTACACAGGAAAGAATACCACTATGCGACTCCGTCAGGTGATCGTCCTCGATTCCTTCCCTGAAGGTCTGATCAAAGCTAGAGTGAGCCAATTGAACACCACTCGCTGGCCACACCTACGAGACCTGGTTTCTACTCAGGCAAATCCACCAGACTGGAGCGTCGAGTTACTGATCGGGCAGGACGCTCCCTCAGCACTTATGCCTCTGGAGGTCAGAAGGGGGAGAGGAGGTGAACCCTTTGCTGTAAGGACAAAATTAGGATGGGCGGTTAACGGTCACTGGGAGCAACAAATTTTAGGACCTACATAAGTGAAGTGCCCTGTACCGCAGCACGAGCACCATGTGCCTTGGAGAGGAGCACACAGATGAAAAGGGAAGATCAATGGAGGACTATCAAGTCCTACATTTGTGGGACAAAGAGGGAACCATGGTTGATGGACATCATGAATTCCCAATTCCCTTTAAGGAAATTGAGCCCCAGCTTCCAGACAATTGGATAATGGTGAAAAGACAACTTGCTGGCCTGAAAACACGTCTTCAAAGGGCTGAAATCCTGAAGGCTAAATATGTAGCAGAAATGGAGAAGTTACTTCAAGAAGGACATGCTGAGCAGGCAAAGGGAGTAGGACCGCCAGGGAAGACATGGTACCTACCACACCACCCGGTATTCAATCCTAACAAACTTGAGAAAATACACATAGTGTCCGACTGTGCTGCTTCCTTTGAAGGCACCACCCTAAATTAGCAGGTCATGCAAGG
>NC_051389.1:60918837-60923837 GCF_015228065.2 Penaeus monodon | reverse complement strand
AAGGAATTGACCACTCTCGCAACCTCTGGTTAGCGTCCTTGCACGACCCTGACGGTTCATCTGCCCTTAGGCCCTCCCCTCCCTCTCCTGCCTACCCCTCCTCACTCCTTTTCTTCCTCCTGATCTTCCTCCTCCTCTTCTTTATCCCTCCCCTGCTCCTCCTTCCCCTCCCTTCTTTACTCTTCCTTTTCTTTCTCTTAACCCTCTTCCTATTCTTATTACTACTCCTCCCCGTCCCTTATTATCCATTCTCAGTCCTACTTTATCCTATCCCTCTTACCTCACTCCTCTCCCTTCCATTCCTTTCTTCATCTGCTCCTACCCCTACTCCTTCCTCCTTTTCTCCCCTCCCTCCATCGTATCCACTCCTCTCACTTGCCTACCCGCCCTCATTCCTCTTTTTCTTCTTCCTAATCCTGCTCTGTTCTTCTTCTTCCCCTTCTTCTCCCTTACATCACCTTCTTCTCCTCTCTAACCCTCCTCTTACTCCCATTTCTTCCTCCCCTCTAATTCCCTCCTTGTTTTCCTCCTATTACTATTTTTTCTTCCATGATTACCCCTCCTTGTCCTTCTACCCTGTCCGCTTTCTCTTACATCTTTTTATCTTTCCATTTTTGTCTTCTCCCATTCTTCTCGTTCCAGCATTTCTTCTTTTATGCAACTAATTCTCATCATCATCTCTTCCTTTCTCTTTGCTTTTTTTGTGTGTGTGTCCATAGAACCGTCTTTTTATATTAACTATGAATTAACTATGAAATAAATTATTGATTATGATTACTTTAAAAATCATTATATGTTGATTTTGATATGTTATCAAGAATGTATAGCTGCGGGCTATGTTATGGATCCCATGCGTTGTCCATAAATGAATATAAATATGTATAGATACTAATATTCTATTGCTGGTGTTTACCGTGATTTCCAAAAGTCTTGGCTTCTTTGCGTCTTGATGATTCTTTCGATTTTTTCGTCGTAAGTACTGCTGCATGTTACTAAAGACTCGTGTAATGGATTTATAATGATTGTGGAATAAACTCTATACCTAGACATGTGTTGAATAATTTATTTCAGGGATTACAGATATACCATCAAATTTTTCGACAAAAAGCGCCAACTTTATAGTCATTCTGGCGACCAGCCAGAGGGGGGCTGAAGGAGGGAATGAATAAAAGAGGGAAGGGGAAATTAAAGGGGAGGGAAGGCTAAAAGTAAAAGTAAAAGTCCAAGGGGAGATTCGGAGGACAGGTGAGGGGACGGGCGGGTGAAAAGCAAGAATAAGTCGGAGGGCAGGGAGGGTAAAACCCACGTCAGAAGGGAGGGACGGAAGAGGGTGTGGAGAGGGAAAGAAATTTATGTTATAACCGACCATCTTGACTTTCCATCCCATTCCCCTCATCGCTTCCATTTTTTTCTGGATTTTGGTATTGGTAACCATTGTTATTCTTATCGTTATCATCATTATTACCCTTGTTATTGCAATTATTTTTATTATTATTAGGTTATGGTTCCCAGTCAGTCAGATTTTATAACCGAGTGGCTGAAGAATAATTATTATCATCGTTATTATTATCATCACCAAATAACATTATGTCAAACAGCAGGGTCTTGCCACTGATAATGAAAGATAACATTGATTTACTAGTGTAAGATATTCTACTATCGGTTTTACTTATGTAAACACCCGCGTGAAACCGTTTGTTTCTTTCTTTTAAGAAAAAAAAATACGACAAAAAATATAATAATATTTATAGAAATAGATTATGAAGACCAATCCTACACCATGTTTCCTCAACACAAATGCTAGTACCCGCCAAACTGCCGCCACTGTTGCCATAACTTCTGCCACTGTCTGCCTCTTCGTCCTTGTCTGACCTCGCCTCTAGGGACGAGGAGGAGGGTTGGCTATACTTTGGTCTGCTGTTGGTGGAACGTCCGGAAGGCAACACTTTGTGGTCTCTAATTACTTTCTAACGGGGAATTTTAGCCGTGTTAGGGAGTACTCTATGCGATTTTTTCTCTTTTAATTACACACACACACATGTATGTATATATAAATACATATATGTGTATATGATATATATATATATATATATATATATATATATATATATATATATATATATACATATACATATATATATGTATATATATATATATAAATGCATATATACATACATAAACGTGTGTATATCTATATATTATATATAGCAGAAGAAATAATAACAATAGTGATATGCACACACACACACACACACACACACACACACACACACACACACACACACCACACACACACATATATATACATATATATATATATATATATATATATATATATGCATATATATACATAATATATATATCATATATATATATATATATATAATATATAGTATATATATATATATATAATATATATATATATATATATATTATAATATATATAAATATATATTATATATAATATATATATATATATATATATAATATATTATATATATAAATATAATATTCACATATATATAATATATATATTATATATATAATATATATATATATATATATAATATATTGTTATGATGATTTTATATATATATATATATATATATATATATATATATATATATATATATGTATATATATGATCTAACCGAGCATATGTGTGTGTGTGTGTGTGTGTGTGTGTGTGTGTGTGTGTGTGTGTGTGTGTGTGTGTGTGTGTGTGTGTGTGTGTGCATATCACTATTGTTATTATTTCTTCTGCTAATAAAAAAGTAAAAGAAGGGTAATTTGATAAATAATAGATATAATGGCAGAGCGAAAGCGCGAGAGAATTAGAGAAAGACAGAGAGAGACGCATCCATAGCTCCAAAACACAAAAAACAATCTTCACTATCTATTGAAACCCTACAAGATGTGGGCCCATCTTCAGCCCCTCGAAATATCACAATCCCGATTACGCTTAATAAAGCGTCCCTTCCTTCCTGGGCCACACTGTTATATCAATGCAGCGCAGTGGAGAATTCCCCTGGCTGCCAATAACAGTTTCACCTGAAAGGAAAGAAAGAAAAAGGGGAACAGTGAGGAGGAGAGGCAGAGCCTTAAAGAGCGGTCATACTATTCTAATCAGTCTACGGATCCCTTTATAGATCGGGATACTCCCCCAGCTGTGATGGGAATCCGATGGAAATCCCTGCCTATCATATATATGATATGTGCATATATATATATATATATATATATATATATATATATATATATATATATATATATATATATGTATATATATGATCTAACCAAGCATATGTGTGTGTGTGTGTGTGTGTGTGTGTGTGTGTGTGTGTGTGTGTGTGGTGTGTGGTGTGTGTGTGTGTGTGTGTGTGTGTGGATATATATCCAGCTACCGAAGGAAAGATAATGCCAAAACAAAAATGGTAGCATAATTACTAGGAAGCTGTGAGTATGATCCTGGGGGAAATCTTTGCCCATGGCTATGGGATTGAGATATATCAATTTGGGTGGATATGACATAGTGTAATCTTCGGGTGGTGCCGAAATCACGCTTTCATGACACTGCACGTGTGGATGGGGCTGTTAACCTGGACGAGGTCAAATGGCTCCAGGGAACACCATGACCCTCACCAATGGTAGAAACATCTCGTCCAGGATTTCCACGTCAGCATACCCCGTAAATCTGTCGGGCCTGACATCCGTCAGCTCCCCGACCCAACCTTTGTGCACCCACTCTGGCAGTCCAGCGGTTTCT
This sequence comes from Penaeus monodon, assembly GCF_015228065.2. NCBI lineage: Eukaryota > Metazoa > Arthropoda > Malacostraca > Decapoda > Penaeidae > Penaeus > Penaeus monodon. The sequence goes on along the minus strand of NC_051389.1, from coordinate 60,920,071 downwards.
GACAGTCTGCGTGTTGCAGCGAATGTTGGGACTTACCCGTGCAGTAGATATGGATTGTTTAAAAACAATGATAATTAATAACTAAGAAAAAAATTACTCATGGTAAGGGGACGCTCCCTTTTATGAGTGGTGTTGCCACTGAGTAAATAGTTTTCATTAGGTTATGATATTCACTTGATCTTCTTCTTCTGACGTGCATCTAGGGCGCCCACTTCTGGCTTTGTCTTTGGATCCAGATGTTTGGACACGGTTGGCTTCGAAATATCTAATCTTGATATTACGGCTCTTGATAGGCCCTCAGAGTAAAGCGTAAATATGACGCCACAAATGGTCTGGGGTCTCCATTGCTCTATTGCCCTGATACGAGGCCCTAGTCATATCATCTCCGGAACGCTATTCGAACGCTTTCTGAAGCTTGATCTGTTTCGAGCTGTAAGACAACAAATACCAACCTAGCGATCGTTTTGGTTTCATCTACTCCCGAGTAAAGATACTGTTTTAGCGATTGTACATAGTGTGACCAATCCCGCTGTCGAGGAATAGGATGTGTGAGCGACCGGATGAGGATGCATGAGATGAAAGGGTAAGATGAGGCAAAGGGTCAACGCTTGGATTGCAGGCTCGGGGAATGGCTTGCACAGTCGTGCATACGTTGCAGGAGCAGGTTACAGGTTGCAGGCTGGAATAAGATGAGGCTCCTAACCTAACAATATATGTGTGTGTGTGTGTGTGTGTGTGTGTGTAAATATGTATACATGTAGTGTGTGTATTGTACACACATACAACATAATAGGAATAGAAAATGGATAAATAGATAGATTTCTGTTTATGTAGGCGTGTATGTATGTGTGAATGTATGCATGTACGTGTGTATTTATGCGTACATAACCTGAATTCTTTTATTGTATTATTTATATATATATATATATATATATATATATATATATATATATATATATATATATATTCATATATATACATATATATATATGTATATATATACACATATATATATATATGTACATATATTTATGTATGTATATATGATGCGTCCCTCATTTCCGTAATTCTGTGGCCTTCCCAAATTTCAAAATAAGGACTTTCCCCTTAAGAATCATTATTGCGTCTGTAATTCGATTACTTGACCATTATTATCTTGAGTAGCTAGTGGCATATTGATTTTTTATGAATCCTTCTCTAGAAGTCATTAAAAACATCCGATAGATTTCCTTTG
>NC_051389.1:60851337-60856337 GCF_015228065.2 Penaeus monodon | reverse complement strand
TAATCACGCAGAACTAATACAGAAAGAAGAAAACGTGGTTCGAATACACTCTCAAGCTCACCTTTCCTCTAATATTTATTTAGAAGAGGAGTGAGGATCACAAATATGACTCCGCTGTTGCCGTTCTTATGTTTGGCTGCAATTTGCTTGTATGATCTCACAGAAAAAGAAAAACCGAGAATGTATTCAACACACTTAAGCTATGAACATTATATATCTTGTTACAATAATAAAGAGTGAGAGAACTGAGATTTTGCATACTTGTTTTTATTTTGTTTTTGTAAATACTATAAAAACGAGAGAGAGAACGAGAGAGTAAGAATGAGTGAGAAAGAGAGAGAGAGAGAGAGAGAGAGAGAGAATGAAAGAGAGAGAGAGAGAGAGAGAGAGAGAGAGGGGGGGGGGGGGGAGGGAGATGCAGAAATAGAGTAACATATTCATATAACACGTTCATTGTATAATCTGACAGAACCAGTATAGGATAAATGCACTTTTGATTTAAAATTTGATAACGGAATTTAGGGCTTCTTTGTTCCTTTTTCCGTAAATACCAAAAGCAAAGAGATGTCTAATGACAAAGAGTAAGGAATTCTACAAAGCACTGCTTGAACAGACATCCAATTTCAGTGTCGATGGATACGTTTTCTGTTGACTTTTGATGCTTTAGTCTTTTGGTAATAATGCTTATATATGAGGGTCGGTATTAGGGCTTCTAATCCATTATTGCTATAATCAGCAAATATACGAGATTTTTTTTCCAAGGGTAGTATTTGTGTGCGCGCTCTTCAAAGAGAAAGAGAAAAAGCCTCACATATATGCATGTGCGTTGTGTGTGTGTGTGTGCGTGTGTGTGTGTGTGTGTGTGTGTGTGTGTGTGTGTGTGTGTGTGTGTGTGTGTGTGTGTGTGTGTGTGTGTGTGTGTGTGTGTGTGTGGAATCTGCAAATGAAATGCAGCAACCAATAGACGATTTGAATAGAGAAAGTCTGAGAGCCGAACTTAGGATGAACAAGATTCAGTTCAATTCGAACAGATACATGTACAAGGAAGCGCTAGAGGTAGTGGAGAAGTATATATACCTAGGGCAACACGTACTTACAAACACTTCTAGCGAAGAGGAACTTACTCGACGCATCAGTCTAGGCTGGAGCGCCTTCGACAGTCACTGTGGCATACTAAGAGGCTTCTTGCCATTATGTTTAAAAAGAAAAGTCTTTAACCAATGCGTCCTCTCAGTTATGACCTATGGATCAGAAACATGGACTACAACCAAATGACTGGAGAGGAAACTAATAAGTGCCCAGAGAGGGATGGATAGGTTGATGCTGGGAATAAGCCTAAGAGATCGGATGAGGGCGATGTGGATCAGGGAACAGACAGAAGTGGAAGTATATTTGGGAGCATCAAAAAGAGAAAAATGACAATGGGCAGGGCGTCCCTCTAAGGCCTATTATTTCATCTTGCAACTCGGTTACCCATTAGACTCGGTTTGACTCTTCGCTAGCGAGCGTTTTATCCCTTTTATGGGGTCTTTTTCTGTTAGTCATATTAAACATTCGATGGATTTCATGGATAAGGTTAGAAACCTGCCGACGCACGGTAAGAAATTAGTGACTTTTGATGTAGGTTACTTGTTCACTAATGTCCCGCTTGAAGATGTGTTAGAAAATCTTGAAAGAAAACTTAAATCAGCTCGTGAGATCATCCCTATTCCTGTCAATTGCTTTATCGATCTCATTCGTTTGTGCGTGACGAATGATGTCTTTACTTTTGACGGCGAATTTTATAAACAAAGCAATGGTATCGCAATGGGAAGTAGCTAAAGCCCGGTTCCTGCGAATTTATACATGGAGATGTTTGAATCTGAACTCCTTCCGTCTATTCTCCTTCCCGACACGATTTGGTTTCGTTATGTTGATGACATATTTTTTTTTGTGGCAAGTGAACCGTTCAGATTTCGATTTTTTTCAGTAAACTCAACAGCCTCGCGCGTACTATCAATTTTAAAGTAGAATGGGAAGATTCAGGGAAATTTCCTTCTCTCGACATACTTTTATTCAATGTAAATGGCTCGCTTAAATTTTCGGTTTACCGTAAACCTACTCACACCGCTAATTATCTTCTTTTTCTCGAATCACCCGTTGTATGTTAAAAAGTCAGTAGTCTCGTCCATGTTTCTTAGGGCATGAATTTATTGATCGGGAGCTCGACGTCATTTTGACACTTTTTCGAAATTAGGATATCCTCGTTTCTTCTTAAATCAGGCACACTCATCTGCGAGATGGAAATTTTATATTCATTCCCGTAATTCTCAACAGGATAGTACCAGTAATCTATTAATTGTTCCGTATAACCCGTCCCTCGATGAAAACGGCACATATTTAAAGGCGCTGGTATTGACATTGTTTTTACAAATCCGAATACGTTCTGTAATACTTTAGTGCAACACAATGCAGCTAGCGGTGCTCTTTAGACTTCTCCCAGTATTTACACTATACCTTGTAAGGATTGCCCCAAGTTTTACATAGGTGAGACCGGTAGAGCTTTTGAGAAAAGAATTAGAGAACATAAACGTGATGTTAGATTAACCAGAGAATCACATGCGTGTTTCGTTCATTTCGTGATGAAGGTCACCGGCTTAACTGGAAAAGGGCTAAATTAATTCATAAATCAGCAAATTCGTACGAAAGAAAAATGTTAGAATCTCTATTAATTAGAAAAATGCCTAATTTCAACTTGAGTGCTGGTCAATGAGGCTTGGATGATCTTACCTCCTCGTTAGTTAGCAAAACCTTCCCCAGACTCTTCGACCTTCACCTTCCTCCTGAGACTTGATTCAGCTCTTGTTCGTCCTGGCTCTCTATCACTGTTGCAAAATTATCTCCTTGTATCCATTTCGGTTTATTCGTCTGAAGAGGAACTCGTGAAGTGTTCGAAACGTTACGATTTAGTTTAATTTTTTGTGGCTGTTATATGCGTGTGTGTGTGTGTGTGTGTGTGTGTATGTATGTATATATATATATATATATATATATATATATATATATATATATATATATATATATATTGTGCTGGTGTATGAATTATATAGTTACACAGTATAAAAGTATACACAACACACTAACATAACTACAACTAATACATAATATATATAATATTATATATATATATATATATAATATATATATATATATATATATATAATATATATATATATATGTGTGTGTGTGTGTGTGTGTGTGTGTGTGTGTATTGTATATATGTAATGCATATATGATGAATTTACTTGAATTTTAATAAGGGTAAATATCTCTCAAAGTAGAGTTCATAACAAATGATTTATTTGTACATTATTTACAAATACATTAAGAAATGGTAGATGGATATGATATGCTATGAAAACATGAAGAAAAGAACAGAGATAACAACAAACAGTGATGTATGGGATGGATCTAAATGGAGATCACCTTAATAACAACGATAACAAGATTTTTTCTTAAATACTATTGTGAAAATAGTCAATAATAAAAGACATTATATCTTTGAAGTTATTCTTCTTGCTTATATTTTTGATCTGGACACAGAAGAAACCAGTCTTCAATCTTTCTTGTATATGGCTTGTCGTTATCATGTTTGTAAAACCATACTGATGGTTGGTTGGAGTATCTAGCAGCATCCGCCTTCCGCAGCGTTTCTGTTATAGTGATGCTGTTGAAGGAAGAATGCTTGGGACAGCTGCTCTGATATTCCAAGGATTCGGACACGGGAACCGACTTCGAGAGTGGTGATTAAAAAATGAATGCTAATAAAAGCAATTACAACAAAGCCTTCTTAGTATTGACTCCTCACTCTTACTCTTCTTTAAGGTAAAACATGGGAGCTACCGAAAGTAATCTTTTTCATCCTAGTTCTCCCGACGAAGTGTCTTCGGGGTCTCAGGAAATGGACTTCTGGATGCCTGCAGGAGAGCTCTTCACGCTGCTCTTGTTCCTGAATTCTTTTCACTTTACCTCTCAAAGGCGGACGCCCTGTCCGTGACTAGATAAACACTCTATATAAATAATATTTACAGTTATATATACACACACGCACTGGCAGACTCGCCGCTTAAATACGAATAAAGCATGGTCTAAAAGCCTCTTATAATTGGAACACGTCCTCCTTGGCAGGACTTACTCGTCTGTGTGAGTCTTCTTAAAGCATTGGCGTAATCGCGATCTGGCCCCGATTTCGCCCTTCATCTGCGCACTCCTTCGCCTCCAGTCACTGGAGCTCGTCAAAGCACTCTGGGGACCTCTCTTCCCAGGGTCTCTCCCTTCTCGTATTTGTACAATGGCTTCGTAAGCGACAGAGGTACTAGGTCATATCCGGACGACCTTCCTCAAGCCCTTCACTTCTTCAAGACGAGTTCCTCCTGCTGTTGAAGGAGGTGACGAAGGGACGTGGCAGGATGCGCTGGATGAAGACGGGATTCAATCTCCTCTCGCTCCTTATGGGCTTGAAGTCGGCGCTGGCCTCGATGCCCACGGGCTGGGGGCTGAGGATGGTTGCCTCGCGGGCCACTCGGACGGCGTATGGGTGGCTGCTAGAGATGCCGCCGACCTGGGCATCAGCTTGGGTTTGGGCGCGGGCGTGGGCAGTAGCAACCTTGACGGGGGCGGGCACTCGAACGGCGTACGGGTGAGGGTCGTTGGTGTTCTTGCGGAAGGAAAGGCTGGAAGGATACGAACTGTCACGCACCTCGTTTACAAGCTCGTAATCTGGAAGATGGAAACATGTGATTAAAAGACAGGAATTTCGTAAAAGGATGAATCGATGCTACGAAGATCGATATATACCATACTAAAGCTACATTTTGATAGTAAGGTGAAAATTATGATAATGATAATAGTAATAGTTGTTTTTATTGTTATAATCATTATATTATTACTACAACTATTATGATGATGATGATAAAAAGAACTATAATAATAATATTTGCAAAGTTTGGTAAGCTTATTTT
>NC_051389.1:60843837-60846337 GCF_015228065.2 Penaeus monodon | reverse complement strand
CTCACAACACACGCACGCACGCACACAAACACACACACACACCCCACACACACCACACCCCACACACACACACACACACACACAACACACACACACACACACACACAACACACACACGCATAATTTTTAAAAGTCCCATACATATACTTGTATGTGTGTGTGTGTGTACAATATGTATATAATATATATATATATATATTTTATATTATATAAAATATATATATATATATATAGTATAATATATATATATAATCATTTTATAGTATATATATACATATAGATTATATATACATAAATTATATATATACATATATGTATACGCATATACGTATGTATGCGTGTAAACTAAAATATATATATATATATTATTATATATATATATATATATATTTCTATAATATATATATTTATATCTGTGTTTTGTGTGTGGGGTGTGTTGTGTGTGTGTGTTTGTGTGGTGTGTGTGTGTGTGTGTGTGTGTGTGTGTTGTGTGTGGGTGTGTGTGCGTGTGTGTTTATTTATACATACATATAACATACACAAAAACATTTCCGTGAATAAACCCCACCAACTGCATTCAGAGCCAAACGTAAAGCAAAGCGAGGAAAGGTTAGTAGATCACCAGCAGTTAGCCCGTTGCAGTCACCGTACTGCCATCCGGTATTCGTGTGAATTTCGTGTGATAATTTCCAGTGGATGGAATTAAGAAAATTAAACAGCGTGGGTTTCGTAATTATCAGACAACAATTTGAAAACACCCATAAGAAAATGTGAACCGAATGTCAAAAAGAAACGTGCAAAGTATTCTTGACCAAAAGAGTAATAGGCTATATTGCCGGTGAATACAAGACTGTTCCTAGTAAGATTATGCTTAACAATTTTTATCATTGGCATTATTATGATAATTTTATCATTATAATTTTTATCATCATTGTTCTTATTGTTATTATCATCACCATTATAATTATCATTATCAGTATCATTATTATATTTATATTAATACCAATATCATTATTATTGATCTTATTATGACCATTATCATTGTCACTATTCTGTTATTATCATCGTTACTGTTATTAGCATCTTCATTGTCACTTATTATTATAAACACTAATATAGATTTCTTTTGTTATTATTGGTGTGTGCCAATATTTATATTTTCATTCTTGCTATTAGGACATGTATCATTATTATCATTATCATAACCAGTAATATTAACATTTTTATTGATATTACTTTTTTATCCTTGTTGTTATCATTTTTATGATAACAGTAGCAGTAGATTAAAATCCTTCTCATCATTGCTAACTTGATTATAATATTTATTATTTTTATCATCATTATTGTCATTATTATCATCGTCATTGTTATTATTATTATTATTATTATTATTATTATTATTATTATTATTATTATTATATTATATCATCATCATTACTATCATTATTGTTATTCTTATTATTATACTTATTATTGTTGTTATCATTATCTTTATCATCATTATCATTATGCTATTGTCATCGTGATCATCATTGTCACTGATGTCATTATAGTAAGTTAATCATTGTCATTAGATTTCCTCCTTTCCTGTCTCCTTCAACACGAGATGCTCCGGGCGAGCAGCGTGGTCGCCGGGCCTTTCCACCCGGCGGGTTTTCTATGTTGGGGGGGCCGCCGGCAGTGGTTGGGGAGGGACGTCCTTAGGTTGCCCGAGCGTCCTTTTTATCTAGCCCTTTACTCCTCCTCTTCTGTGGCGAATTTTGCTGTTTTGTCTTTCGTTTAAATCTTCGTTTATCTATGAAGGTTTGTTTCAATCGGCGGGGAATTGTTTAGATGTGGGAATATCCCATGATATAGTTTGGTCTTTTGCAATTTAAGAAAATATTACTCGGGACAGTAAGACTAACAGGCAACTGGAGCCGGTGAGGCTAGGACTTTTTGCATATTTTGGAAAAAATTTGTAACTTCACTTCCTTGAGGGTCTTGGCGGAGACCGGGTTTGAAAAGGCTTTTTCTCGGTGATGTTCACTCGAAGGCTTTCTTGACCTCCTTAGAGTCGCGTCCGTAGCTCAAAATGCCCAACGTGTAACCTTAGTGCTAGTAGGTATACCTACATAAACATACTGACTTAATTCGCTCCCTTGCAGATATTTAAAAAGTATTAGCATATCTTATTTTGGCTAAACAATCAAATTTTCAATCTTCAGAAAAGAACGCCTATCTTATTATTATTATTATTAATTATTTTTTAGTATTATTATTAATACTGAAACCCCGGAAAAAGCGCAGACCGTTTTATTTCGGTCACGAAACTGCTAAATGAATAACGCAAAAAGGGAAGCAACATCTGTTTTCTTTTTGTTTTGTTAGGGGTTAAGACAGTTTCTCGATTATACAAATCTGGGGTTGTTTGTTATTATTTGTACGTCGTTAATTATTTGTTTCCACTCGCAGTATTTTTTTATTTCAAATTTTATGTTTAGTCATTACTAGGTGATTT
>NC_051389.1:60828837-60831337 GCF_015228065.2 Penaeus monodon | reverse complement strand
AATCGTCCAGATACCGTCATCAAGGACAAAATAAACAACATCTGCCTGTTTATAGACATGAGCATCCCGTCAGACAGAAACGTGTCAGCGAAAGTGTTCGAGAAGATATCAAAGTAATAGTAATAATAATGACTTGGAAAAAGAGGTGGAAAAGATGTGGCATTTAAAAACCAAAACTTTGCCTGTTGTTATTGGAGCACTTGGCCTTATAAAGAAAGGTACTGATAAGTTTCTTGAACAAATACCAGGAAATCCAAAATTAGAAAAAGTCCAAAAAATAGTTTTAAACGGCACAGCGCATGTTCTCAAAAGAGCCTTATCGATCTGAAGTATTTTTGTGTTCGTGAATTGACTAGACTGGATGTTTTAATTTGTAATTGTTCTGCATATTTTTGCATATTTTTGTTAATGTTACATTACCTCAAACTTCAATCACCCTAGGTCGCTGGTAGTGACTCGGTGTTTGATTTTAATTACCAGATCTAAAGAAACTTTTACAATAATAATCATAATAATAATCACAATAATGATAATAATAATAATACTGATGATAATGATGATGATAATAATGATAGTAATTATAATGAGAAAAATGATGATAACAGTTATAGTGCTGATGACTATGATAATAAAATAAATGATAAGAATGGTCATATCGTAGATGCGATGGTGGGTTGGGAACCACCAACAATGATTGCCTAAACAACTACTCCCCTGGGGAGGGATCACGGCTCAACCGCCTCAGTATAAAGACTTAGTCGGCTACATGATGTCCACAGGGCGCTAAGTGGTTCGTCAAACACCGTGCCCGCGGGGACCTGGACATGCCAATTGGAGGTTAGTGCGGGATATCCAGCTTCTTGGCAGTGGGGCTAAAATGCATCCTGCCTCTCAAGTAAGAGTAGGAGGTGGGTAATAAAGCGTCGCCCGTCACACGGATCAACAAGGGGCGCATCCCCCAGGGCAGAACTGAGTCTACCTCTTCCATTAGTCAAAATCCGCCAGGTCACTAGGACGGGATAGCTCCCACCTGGCCCTGCGGTTCAACCATTTTTGTACTAACAATCAAAAGAAAACATGACTTAAATGGACAAGGGAAGAGTATAATGGGGTAATGTACTTCTTTGCTATGCACTCGGGAAACCTGCTGCAAAAGTTATGTGCATGTTTTTGTTGGTGTTCCATTGCCTCAAACTTCAATCATCTTAGGTCGCTGGTAGTGACCCAGTGTTTGATTTTAATTAGCAGATCTAAAGAAATGATAATAATAATAATGATAATAATAATAATAATAATAGTAATAGTAATAATAATAATAATAATAATAATGATAATAATGATAATGCTAATAATAATGATAATAATGATAATAACAATAATAATAATAATAATAATAATAATAATGATAATATAATAATAAAATAATAATAATAATAATAAAATAATAAAAATAATAATAATAATAAATATAATAATAGTAATAATGATAATGATAATGATAATGATAAGATAATGATAATGATAATGATAATGATAATGATAATAATAATAGTAATAATAATATAATTAATAATAATGGTGATGATGAAAGTAATAATGATAATAATAATGATAATAATGATAACAATCACATACTATTATGATATTACTACAATACTACTACTACTACTACTACTACTAGTAGTAATTATAATAATAATAATAATAGTAATAATAATAATAATAATAATAATAATAATAATGATAATAATAATAATAATAATAATAATAATAATAATAGTAATAATAATGATAATAATAATAATAATAATAATAATAATAATAATGACAATAATAATAATAATAATAATAATATATAATATAATAAAATAAAACAAAAACATAACAATAAATAATAAATTATGAATAATAATATAATAATAATAATAATAATAATACGTACACACACACACACACCAACACACACTCCACACACACCACACAAACACACACATATATATATATATATATATATATATATATATATATATATATATATATATATTATATATATATATATATATATTATGTATTTATATGCATGGAGTGTACGAGAGAGAGAAATAAAAAGAGAGCGAGGTAAAAGAAAGAATCATTTAAATTATCATCATCATTCTAAAAGTGGTAATAAGAATAAGAATAAGACTAAGAATAATGAAAAGAAAAAAATGACCACATCATCCATCCTCTAAGACACAACGGGAGACCCCCCCCCCCTTGTTGTTGTTGATTCCGGGAGCCGGACGCCAAGAGCCGCAGCTGTGACGTCACTCTGCAACCGTGACGTCACTGCAGCCGGAGGTGCATTGCGTGACCTTCGTGCTTTCCCGGCCAGCACCGCTTCGCTCCGAGGGCGAGGGCGGGAACGCCGACGGGACCCTTGGGGCCCTCTCTCTCTCTATCTATCTATCTATCCATCTCTTTCTATATATACATACATGCATATATAAAAAAAATATAT
>NC_051389.1:60823839-60828737 GCF_015228065.2 Penaeus monodon | reverse complement strand
CCGGGCGCTCTGCGGCGTCGAGTCTAGAAACTGGTGTCGTCAGCGCTGGAATGAAGCCTACTTCTTCTCACGCAGTGTATTAGTAGATTAATGGTGCTTTCAAAGATACAGTCATGGACCAGGAAAGGTCATTAACTTGATGCAGAGGAGGGCGAGAGAACAATTGACGTGACAGACTCCAAAACTATAAAAAGTCCATATTTCCTGGACTTATCCACATGAAGGAATAACCATCTTCGTAGAAATTATACAAAGACCTTTTTTCTATCACGAAAAAGAACACGGGAATTGGCTGCGCCGTCGTGTGTTTGCAGTGTTTCAGACTGACGGGACGAGGATCAGTAGAGTGAATGACCGGTGAAAAGCCATGCAACAGTGATTCTCTGTTTGCAAGATTTCAGATGAAAGTTATGCCATACTTGGCCTTAATGAAGTGCTAAAGAAAAACGAGCACTATACCTTCAGTGCTGTCTATCGAGTGTTTTTATTATCATAATCATTGTTTAATGATTCTGCCCTAATTCGATTTAGGTTAAAGCAATGATGAGCAGACTAGACATGCAAATGAACTAGTTATTACTGATACCAAAATACCTGGTGACTCCAGTATTGCATTTTACCGAGAATAGACTCGCAAGCCAGACCGTTATCCTTTCCGGCTGGATTCATCAACTACCAATTGTGCCTTATAGCCTGTTCATATACTAATTTCAAAGAGCTTAGTACAGCTATTCCTGTCGCAGCAGTGCCGCCTACAACGCTCTCCTGAACGCGACCTTCTGGCGCCCAAGAAAGAAAGGAGGATATGGAGTGCCCTTTCCCCCACCCCTTCCCCCTGCTCCTTCCCTCCCCCCTTCTTCCCTTTGGAGAAAGGAAGAGGGAGGGAGAAAGGCAGTTAGGATGGCAGCCAACGAGGATGTATGAATGTTTATTATTATCATTTTGTCTATCTTTTCCACCCTCTCTCCCCCTATCCACCAATCTGTCTATCTGTCTATTCATCTATCAATCCTTTTATTGTTTTACCTTTTTTTACCACAGATAAAAAAAATGTGCACACACACACACGCACGCACGCACACAAACACACACACACACACACACACACACACACACACACACACACACACACACACACACACACACACACACACACACACACACACACACACACACACACGCATAATTTTTCAAATGTACATACATATACTTGTATGTGTGTGTGTTGTACAATATGTATATATATATATATTATATATATATATATATATATATATATATATATATACGCATATACGTATGTATGCGTGTAAACATATATATATATATATATATATATATATATATATATATATATATATATATAATATATATATATATTTTATATAGGGGGTGTGTTGTTATGATTATTTTGTATTGTTGTGGTGTGTGTTGTGGGGTGTGTGTGTGTGTGTGTGTTTATTTATACATACATATAACATACACAAAAACATTTCCGTGAATAAACCCCACCAACTGCATTCAGAGCCAAACGTAAAGCAAAGTGAGGAAAGGTTAGTAGATCACCAGCAGTTAGCCCGTTGAAGTCACCGTACTGCCATCCGGTATTCGTGTGAATTTCCGTGTGATAATTTCCAGTGGATGGAATTAAGAAAATTAAACAGCGTCGGTCGTAATTCATCAGACAACAATTTGAAAACACCCATAAGAAAATGTGAACCGAATGTCAAAAAGAAACGTGCAAAGTATTCTTGACCAAAAGAGTAATAAGCTCTATTGCCGGTGAATACAAGACTGTTCCTAGTAAGATTGTGCTTAACAATTTTTATCATTGGCATTATTATGATAATTTTATCATTATAATTTTTATCATCATTGTTCTTATTGTTATTATTATCATCACCATTATAATTATCATTATCAGTATCATTATTATTATTTATATTAATACCAATATCATTATTATTGATCTTATTATGACCATTATCATTGTCACAATTCTGTTATTATCATCGTTACTGTTATTAGCATCTTCATTGTCACTTATTATTATAAACACTAATATAGATTTCTTTTGTTATTATTGGTTCATTTATATTTTCATTCTTGCTATTAGAATATGTATCATTATTATCATTATCATAACCACTAATATTAATATTTTTATTGATATTACTTTTTTATCATTGTTGTCATTATTATCATCGTCATTGTTATTAGTAGTAGTAGGAGTAGTAGTAGTAGTAGTAGTAGTAGTAGTATATTATCATATCATCATCATCATTACTATCATTATTGTTATTCTTATTATTATACTTATTATTGTTGTTATCATTATCTTTATCATCATTATCATTATGCTATTGTCATCGTGATCATCATTGTCACTGATGTTCATTATAGTAAGTTAATCATTGTCATTAGATTTCCTCCTTTCCTGTCTCCTTCAACACGAGATGCTCCGGGCGAGCAGCGTGGTCGCCGGGCCTTTCCACCCGGCGGGTTGTGCTATGTTGTGGTGCGCCGCCTGGCAGTGGTTGGGGATGTACGTCCTTCAGGTTGCCTGAGCGTCCTTTCTATCTAGCCTTCATTCCTCCTCTTCTGTGGCGAATTTCGCTGTTTTGTCTTTCGTGAAATCTTCGTTCATCTATGAAGGTTTGTTTCAATCGGCGGGGAAATTGTTTTACGATGTGGAATATCCCATGATATAGTTTTGGTCTTTTGCAATTTAAGAAAATGATTATCTCTGGGACAGTAAGACTAACAGGCAACTGGAGCCGGTGAGGCTAGGACTTCTTGCATATTCGGAAAAAATTTTGTAGACTTCACTTCCTTGAGGGTCTTGGCGGAGACCGGGTGTAAAAAGACTTTTTCTCGGTGATGTTCACTCGAAGGCTTTTCTTGACCTCCTTAGAGTCGCGTCCGTAGCTCAAGATGCCCACGTGTAACCTTAGTGCTAGTCAGGTATACCTACATAAACATACTGACTTAATTCAGCTCCCTTGCTAGATATTTAAATGTAATTAGCATATCTTATTTTGGCTAAACAATCAAATTTTCAATCTTCAGAAAAGAACGCTCTATCTTTTATTATTATTATTATTATTATTATTATTATTATTATTATTATTATTATTATTAATACTGAAACCCAGGAAATAGGCGCAAACCGGCAGGAGCAAGAACGTTTTTATTTCGGTCACCGAAACTGCTAAATGAATAACGCAAAACGGGAAGCAACATCTGTTTTCTTTATGTTTTGTTAGCGTTAAGACAGTTTCTCGATTATACAAATTTGGTGTTGTTTGTTATTATTTGTACGTCGTTAATTATCGTTTCCACTCGCAGTATTTTTCATTTCAAATTTTATGTTTTAGTCATTACTAGGTGATTTCAGTGTTGGTGTTTCGTTTAAAAGACTGTGAGCGTTAACATTTGCGTGTAGTAATAATAGCAGAAGTAGTAGTTTTACTAGTAGTAGTAGTGGTGATGGAGTTGGTGGTGGTAGTAGTAGAAGTAACAGTACTAGTAGCAGCAGTGGTAGTACCAGTAGTAGTAGACGTAATGGTAGTAGCAATAAAAGTAGCACTAGCAGCAGCGGCCGCAGCACCAACATACCAACATCACCAGTAGTAGTAGCAGTAGAATGATTGAAGAAATAGAGGCAACGATAGCAATGGTAGCACTTGGAATGTACCGGTGCATTTAAAGCAATGGTGAAAGTTATAGTAGCATCAGTGAGTATATGAACATGATAATAAAAGAGGTACAGGAGGGTCCCTCCACAGACAACAAAAGTAGTATGTGGTACTAATAAAGGTTGTAGTGGAAGTACTAATAGTAATAGTAATATTTTCCCTGAATATTTCCTTCGTATAGTTAGCATCGTCAGACTGCTGCAATTATAACTAGGAACCATTTACTAACAACATGTTTACTTTTCCGGTTCATTTTTACAAAGTATGTCATTTCACCAAATGCAGAAGTTAATGACTAACAAGCACTTTGTCGTGCCGTGTGTGTGTGTGTGTGTGTGTGTGTGTGTGTGTGTGTGTGTGTGTGTGTGTGTGTGTGTGTGTGTGTGTGTGTGTGTGTGTGTGTGTGTGTGCATATATATGTTTATATATATATATATATATATATATATATATATTTATATATATATATATATATAATATTTTATATATATATATATAAAATTACACCTATGACAGATTATTTTTCCCTGGTATATCCACCTGTCTCATAGAAACCTACACTTTGGCCTTGTGTAAATCTCGTATAGGATATTTTTTCTTAAAAACTAATGTGTAATTACAGTTAATTAATGTTTCCGTAACTCTGTATACATGCAGCCACCACCTGCTCTCATTTTTGTTTGTTTGAAGACTTTTGTAAGATTCTCATAATAAATGTTTTTTTTTTTGTGTGTGTGTTTTGATTAATCTTTTGTCTTATTTCTACAACAATAACTATGAAGAGTGAATACAAGGTAGGCAAAAATATTATATATACAGTATATATATATATATATATATATATATATATATATATATATATATATATATATATATATATACATGTGCATTTATAGATATTAAGATAATGTGAATAACAATCATAGGAATGATGGCAGAGGTCGCATCCTGTTTCTGGTGTATAGATAATTTGAATCTGAATTGAGTTGTATATTACTAAATTATCTTTCGTAATCATAAGATGAATGAAAACAGTTAACCAATAACGAAAGCCAAAAGATTACAATTACATTATTAAAAATCAGTAAGCGAATCAAGAACAACAGCAGAAGAAAATGAGACCAAAAATATGTAATACCAAAATAAAAGGAACATAAACAAAAGTGATACGGTAAAAAAATGAAAAAAATTCAACAAAAA
>NC_051389.1:60795929-60808643 GCF_015228065.2 Penaeus monodon | reverse complement strand
TTAAAGAAATTTTATAAGGTAAAATTATGATAATGATATTAGTAATAGTTGTTTTTATTGTTATATCATTATATTATTACTACAACTATTATGATGATGATGATAAAAAGAACTATAAAATAATATTTGCAAGTTTCGTAGCTTATTTTAATTAACAGAAAGAGAGAATCGTTGACATGAAATCAAGATAATCACCTTCATCGTCGGCCGATGATGGGTCATTAGAGTAGAAAGTCTTGCCAGATGGCAGCTTGAAGTCGCCCTTCATGACTTTCTCCCAGATGATGCTGCGGGAGTCCCTCTGGTAAGGGTCCATGAAGTCTAGGGAGTTTTCTTCCTCGTTCACCAAATTGGACATCCCATAGAGTGTCAGGACCTTCTGGCAATCTGCAAAGAAGCAAATAGAAGTTGAATTTTCCAAACTCATTCCAGGTGCTATCAGTCATAGCAATTTTAATTACCTGATGCACACAGCTTTCAAAAACAACTGGCCAAAACCTCTTATTTATCTCCTTTGTTTATGATCTCCAAATACGAAAAAAATCATAATCTTTCATGACAGGAGATATAAAGCTGTCTCCTTAAGCCCTTTAATAACTTTCTTCTTCCATCTTCTTAAGGCCCTCAACCACATATCACGCCCATACTATTCTCCACGGCCTTCCACCTCCCCCTGAGCTGATGGCTCAACCCGTCTTCTTTTGGTCAGAGTTGGCACGCTCTTCATCACACTAAATTGTGAAACTACACCAAGAGAAAAAAAAAGGTTCCAAAGCCTTTCTTTGGGAAATACCTGTTTGTACTGCAGATTGTAGTCTTCGCAAGAGCAAAGTAACAGCTTTGAAAGTTACTACAGAAGTTTGACTACTGAAATTCTAGTACAATCCTACAGCAGAAGTGACCACAAAGACTGTGCAAGAGCAAGGTCTCCGCGAACGAAACAAAGAGCGCCCCGACAAAACGAATATATTTGACATTGAGGACGAACGCTGAGATAAGACTGACCACCGTCTGTGGGGAATACCGACTCCTTGGGGCTTAACGTAGTAGTCTGGCGGCAGTAATCTGGACCAGAGATTTCCAAAATTAAAACCATCAAATAAACATAAAAAAGAAAAAGACAATCCCAAAATGAGTTACAAGGAACGATAAGGGGGTGGAATCAGAATTTGCGACTCGTAGAGATAGATGACAGCGACTTAATGGCTTTTACCAAAAGATCTTTGATTTGCAACCAGTAGACTAGAAACTTGGGCTTTTTAAGAGGCCCTCGAGCGATACAACGACTTAGAATTCAGGACTCGGGCTTGATGGGAAGACCGCGGCCTGAATGTGAAATGAGGAACCCACGACCCGAAGGTGTAGCGGGAAAGGCCGAAGAGGTGACATTGGAGGAAGACGCTGCTATGGAAAGGAAAACAGGAGTCCCCCTCCCGCACGCCTTCCTTCATCTTCCCTCACTCCCCCTCATTTCCCCCCCCTTCGTTCCCTCTTTCCCCCCCTTCCCTTTTTTCCCCTTTCTTCTCTCTCCCCCCTCTCTCTCCCCCTTCCCCCTCTCTTTTCTCTCTCTCCCCTCTCTTCTCTTCTCCTCTCTCCCTCTCCTTCTCTCCCTCTCTCTTCTCTCCCCTCCCCTCTCTCCTCCTCCCTCTCTCCCCTCTCCTCTCCCCTCTCCTCTCTTCTCCCCTCTCTCTCTTTCCTCTCCTTCCCCCTCTCTCTCTCTCTCTCCCTCTCTCCTCCTCTCTCTCTCCCCTCTCTCTCTCTCTTTCTCTCCCCTTCTCTCTCTCTTCTTCTCTCTCTCCCCTCTCTTCTCTCTCCTCGTCTACGAGTTTGGGCCCCGTGGATTTCTGGGTTGGGGGGAACGGCATTTGGGGCCCCTTCATTTCCGACTATACACCCCGTTGATGAAAGTTGGGTGTTTGGGATTGCTATATATTCCGTAATACACTATGTTGTGGGTAATACATATATAAATATAATATACATATTCTACTGTTATTACCATACAACATCTTTTCATATAGCTTTAAAACATGTATAATATACATGTGTGCCCCAAACGCCACAAACCACCACCTGCACACGAAAAAACCACACCACACCACACACCCACACACACACACACACACACACAAAACCCCACACACCCACCACACAAAAGGCCACGCACGAAAAACGCACGCACGACCAATAAATATAATTTGCAAAAATATATATATAAAATTATAAAATATATATATTATTATAATATAAAAATACATATTACTATATATTTATAACGAACACACACTGCACCAAAAATCATACAACATACTACATACAACATCCAGACACAATACATATACATATACATATCATATATCATTTATTCATATTTGCATATTTGCATATTTTTGGTGTGGTGTGTGTGTGTGTGTGTGTATAATAATATATATTATATATATTTATATATTTTAAATATATAATTTTAATTATATATTATATTTATATATTATATTTATATATATTAAATATATAAAATATATATATAATATATATATTTAATATATATATAATATTATACTTTTATAAAATTTTAAAATATAATATATAATATAAAATATAATATTTTATTATAATATATTTATATAAATTAATATAATATTTTAATAAAATATTAGTTTTATATTATATTAAAAAATTTTATATATAAATATTTTTTAAAAATATAATTAAATATATATAAATTATATAATATTTTTTAATATATAAAATATATAAAATATAATTTTTATAAAATTTAATATATCTATCTTAATAATATTAATATATTAATTATTAAATTTTAAATATATTTTATTATATAATATATTATTTTAAATAATATTATATATATATATAATATATATATATAATATATAAAAATTTTAAAATAATTATATTATTATAAAATTTTATTTTTATATATATATAAAAATATAATAATAAAATAATTAATATATATATATTAATAAAATAATTATAATATAATATTAATATATTTTTTTTTTTAATAAAATTAAAATATATATATATAATATATTTTTAATAAAATATATAAAATTTTAAAAATTAAAAATAATTAAATTTTTATATAAATATATATATAATATATTTTTTATAAATAAATTAAAAAATAAAATAATTTATTATATAATAATAATATAAAACTTTAATATATCATATTATAATATATATATAATATATTAAAATTTTAAATTATAAAAATATATATAAAAATATTAAAAAATTTAAAAATTTTAAAAATATATATAATTTTTAATATAATATCAAATTAGATTATATATAAAATATATATTTTTTCTATAAAATTTTATATAATATATTTTAAATGTTTTATTTTAAAACCTTTACAAACACCCCCAAAACCCCCACCCCCAAAACAACTTTACGTTTTTTAAAATATTATAATATAAATAAAAAATAATTTTAATTAATATGTATGTAAGCTTTTATATCTGAAATTACATTTTAAAATTAAAATCAAATATACATACTACAAAACATACATACTTTAATATTTTAAAATACTACATATATATAAATATATATATTTTAAATATATATTTTTTAAATTTTATATTATTTTATATTATAAGCTTTTATGTTTTTCATATTTTAAAAATTATATATATATATATATATATATATATTTTATTGTGTGGGGTGTTGTGGGGTGTGTGGGGTGTTTTGGTGTGTGTGTGTGTGTTTTTTGGTTTGTGGGTGCGGCGTGCGTTCGTGCGTGCGTGCGTGGTGCGTGCGTCCCGTGCGTGGCGTGTGTGGTGGTGGGGTCATAAATTGAAAAATTAAACTAGTAATGAAACTGAACTACCAGGAAGTTCGAACCCTTTGCAATACGGTTTCCAGGTGGATGAAGACATACATGAGGCGACCCATCTGTAAACAAAAAAACAAGGAAGAAGCGCATTTTTTGTTGTCACCATGACACTAAACGCTTTTTTTAAAAAAAGGGTGATAAAAAGATTTTTGCAGATTTAGCAGATATGACAGAATAATGACTTAGTATTATTGTTTTAATACGTTTTCTTTTAATCTTACCTTCTCTTGCTTGGTGAGAAGTTCCCAAATGGGAATAGCCGACCCAGACACGAGGGTGCAGGTGGAAGGAGAAAAGGCCTTCAGCGGACCATTAAAGGTGCAGGATTTGGTCGCGCGGCGAGCACAAAATTGTGCGAGGGTCAATACGACAGGTGCTCGTTTTAAAAGGGCTCTGGGGACTTGCCCCAACGAGAGCTAGAAAGAAACTGTTGTGGCGAGCGGCACCCCTGTATAGTGCTCTCAGCCCCCCGCGACCCCTGCGCTTTTGCCGCGTCTCCAAGGGCCCTTGCTAATGTCACGCGAAATCAAGTAATTGCTAACAACTTGACAAGTATTCTGTAATCTCTTCAAAACAGAACGAAACGAAAACTTTACCGCAAAAGAACTACGCACAACTTTGAAATCGTCCACGAGGAAGATATCGCATTTTCTGGACGTAGAATCCAGCGGGGGTAGAAGGTTGTAGGGGGGACTCGCGGGGGCTGGGGGGTGTACATAGCTGTCATTCCACAGGACCCAAACAAACCCACACCACCGGAGCCCAGCCGCGTGTCGACTTGCTGGCGCCGGCCCGAGAAATTTTGCTCACTGCCGGGTAGAAGGACCCCAGAACAAGCTGTTCGCGGATGGGTGTCCTCTCGGGCGCTCGCGGCGTCGAGTCTAGAAACGGGTTTCGTCAGCGCTGGAATGAAGCCTACTTTTTCCACGCAGTGTATTAGTAGTTTAATGGTGCTTTCAAAGATACGCAGGCCCAGGAAAGGTCTTTAATTTGATGCGGGGAGGGCGAGAGAACAATTGACGGAAGACCCCCAAAACCAAAAAAAAAGTCCAATTTCCTGGACTTACCCACAGAAGGAAAACCATTTTCGTAGAAATTATACAAAGACCTTTTTTTTTATCACGAAAAAAACACGGGAATTGGCGCGCCGTCGTGTGTTTTTGCAGTGTTTCGACTGACAGCGGGTTTCAGAGAGTGAATGACGGTGAAAACCATGCAACAGTGTTTCTTGTCGCAAGTTTCAGATGAAAGTTATGCATACTTGGCCTTAATGAAGTGCTAAAAAAAAAACGAGCAATACCTTCAGTGCTGTCATCGAGTGTTTTTTTATCATAATCATGTTTAATGTTCCCCTAATTCGTTTTGGGTTAAAAAGCAATGATGAGCAGATAGACAGCAAAGAACTTTTATCTGATAAAAAAACCCTGGTGATCCAGTATTGCATTTTACCGAGAATAGACCGCAACCCAGACCGTTACCCTTTTCCGGCTGGTTTCAAAATCCCAAATGGCCTTATAGCCTGTTCATATACAAATTTTCAAAGAGTTAGTACAGCTTTTCCTGTCCCCAGCGTGCCCCCTCAACGTTTCCCCGGACGGACCTTCTGGCGCCAAGAAAGAAGGAGGATATGGAGTGCCCTTTCCCCCACCCCCCCCCCTGCTCCTTCCCCCCCCCCTTCTTCCCTTAGGAAAAAGGAAGAGGGGGGGAGAAAGGCAGTTAGGATGGCAGCCAACGGGGTGATGAATTTTTACTATCTTTTTGTCATCTTTTTCCCCCTCTCCCCCTATCACCAATCTTCTCTGTCTATTATCTATAAATCCTTTATTGTTTTCCCTTTTTTTCCCCCCCCACAGATAAAAAAAATGTACACCCCCAACACACGCAGCACGCACACAAAAACACACACACAAACACAACACACACACCACACACAAAACAACACACCAACACACACACAACACACACACACACACACACACAACACACAACAAGCAACACATAGCAATTTTTCAAATGTCAAAAATTACTTGTGTGTGTGTGTGTTTTGGGGTAAATTTTGGTATATATTTTTAACATATAAAATATATATATAAATTATATATATTATATATATATAATAGTATATAACATATATATAGATATTATACAATAGATTATATACAAAATATATATATCCATATATGTAAAAGCATATGGTATGTTGCGTGTAAACAATAAAATATTATAATTTTAATATATATAATATATTATATATATTATATATATTATATATAATATATATATATATATATATATCTGTATGTGTGTGGGGGTTTTTTTGTGTTGTGTGTGTGTTTATTTATCATACTTTAAAAACATACCAAAAACATTTCCGGAAAAACCCCACCAACTGCATTCAGACCCAAACGTAAAGCAAAGTAGGAAAGGTTTAGAGATCCCCAGCATTTAGCCCGTTAAAAGTCACCGTACTGCCACCCGGGGGTATTCGGGGAAAATTTCCTGAGTGAAAATTTTCCAGGGAGGGGAATTTAAGAAAATTAAACAGCGGGTTGAACATCAGACAACAATTTAAAAAACCCCCAAAAGAAAATGTAAACCAAATTTTCAAAAAAAAAACGTGCAAAAGTATTTGACCAAAGAGTAATAAGCTCTATTGCCGGTGAAAAAAGACTGTTCCTAGTAAGTTTGGTTTAAAAAATTTTATCTTTGGCATTTTATGAAAATTTTTATTTTATAATTTTTATCTCATTGTTCTTTTTGTTATTTTTATCATCCCCATTATAATTATCATTATCAGATCATTTTATTTTTTATTTTAATACCAATATCATATTTGATTTTATGACCATTATCTTTTGCCCAAAATTTGTTTTTATCATCGTTACTGTTTTTAGCATTTTCATTTCATTTTACTTCATCTTTTTTATCATAATCACTAATAAGTTTTCTTTTTTTTTATGGACCTTAATATTTTCATTCTTGCTATTAGAATAGTATCATTATTATCATTATCAAAACCCCACTAAATTAATATTTTATTATATTATTTTTTTATCATTGTTGTTATATTTTTATGTTTAAAACCCTTGTAATCTTGTTATTACCTTCCCCTTTTATTTTAAAAACCCTTCCATCATTGCTAATTCATTATAATATTTTTTATTTTTATCATATTATTTCTTTTTATCATCTCATTTTATTAGTAGTAGTGGGAGTAGTAGTAGAGTAGTAGTTAGTGTATATATCAATCTCATCTCATTACTATCAATTGTTATTTTATTATTATACTTATTATTGTTGTTATCATTTTTTTATCATCATTATCATTATGCTTTTGTCATCTTTGATATCATGTCACTGAGTTTAATCTTTATGTAATTTAATTTCATTGTCATTAGATTTCTTCCCCCTTTCCGTCTCCTTCAACACGAGATGCCCCCGGGCGGCAGCGTGGTCGGGGCCCTTTCCACCCGGCGGGTTGTGCTAGTTGTGGGGGGCCGCTGGCAGTGTTGGGGGATGCGCCCTTCGGTTTCCCTGAGCGCCCTTTCATCTAGCTTCTTTTCCCCCTCTTTGTGGCAAATTTTCCTGTTTTGTCTTCGTAAATTTGTTATCTATGAAGGGGTTTAACGGGGGGGAAAATTTTTTTTACGATGTAAAGATCCCATGATATATTTTGGTTTTTTGCAATTAAGAAAATGATTATCTTGGACAGTAAGACAAAGGAAAATGGACCCGGTGGGGCTAGGATTTTGAAATTTTGGGAAAAAAATTTTTTTTAGATTCATTTCCTTTTGAGGGTTTTGGGGAGCCCCGGGTGAAAAAGACTTTTTCTCGGTGAGTTCACTCGAAGGTTTCTTGACCTCCTTAGATCGCGTCCGTAGCTCAAGAGCCCACGTGTAACCTTTAGGCTAGTAGGTATACTACAAAAAACATACTGACTTAATTCAGCCCCCTTGCTAGATTTTTAAATGTAA
This sequence comes from Penaeus monodon, assembly GCF_015228065.2. NCBI lineage: Eukaryota > Metazoa > Arthropoda > Malacostraca > Decapoda > Penaeidae > Penaeus > Penaeus monodon. The sequence goes on along the minus strand of NC_051389.1, from coordinate 60,800,795 downwards.
TTAGCAATCATTTTGGCAAACAATCAAATTTTCAATTTCAGAAAAAAAACGCTCTATTTTTATTATTTTTATTTTTATATTTTTTATTATTTTTATTTTTTTATTATTTTTATAATACTGAAACCCAGGAAATAGGCGCAAACCGGCAGGAGCAAGAAGTTTTTTATTGGGTCACGAAACTGCTAAAAAAACAACGAAAAAACGGGAAGCAACATCTGTTTTCTTTATGTTTTATTAGCTTTAAGACATTTTCTCGATTATCAAATTTGGTGTTTTTTTGTTATTTTTTTGTACGTCTTTAAATTTATTTTTTCCCACTCGGTATTTTTCATTTCAAATTTTATGTTTTAGTCTTTATAGGGATTTCAGGTTGGGGTTTCGTTTAAAAGACTGGAGCGTTTCATTTGCGTTAGAATAATAGCAGAAGTAGTAGTTTTATAGTAGTAGTAGTGGTGATGGGTTTTGGTGGTGGTAGAGTAGAAGAACAGTACTGTACAGCAGTGGTAGTACAGTAGTAGTAGACGAATGGTAGTAGCAATAAAAGTAGCATAGCAGCAGGGCCCCAGCACCAACATACCAAAATCACCAGTAGTAGTAGCAGTGAATGATTTAAGAAATAGAGGCAACGATAGCAATGGAACACTTGGAAGACCTTGCATTTAAAGCAATGGTGAAAGTTTTAGTAGCATGGAGTAAGAACTGATAATAAAAAAGGTACAGGAGGGGCCCTCCCCAGAAACAAAAATATATGTGGGATAAAAAGGTTTTAGGGAAGTATAATAGTAAAAAGTAATTTTTCCCTGAAATTTTCCCTTTGTATAGTTTGCATCGTCAGACTGCTGCAATTATAACTAGGGAACCATTTATAACAACATTTTTACTTTTTTCCGGGTTTATTTTTCAAAGTATGTATTTCACCCAAAAGCAGAAATTAATGACTAACAAGCACTTTTTCGGGCCGTGTGTGTGTGTGTGTGTGTTGTGTGTGGTGTGTGTGTGTGTGTGTGTGTGTTGTGTGTGTGTGGGGGGGTTTTGGGGTGGTGGGCATAATTGTTTATATTATATAATATATATATTATATATATATATATATATATTATATATATTTTATATATATATATATATTTAAAATTTATTATATATATATAAAATTAAACCATGACAGATTATTTTCCCTGGTATTCCACCTGTCTCATAGAAAACCCACACTTTGGCCTTTTGTTTAAAACTGTATAGGTATTTTTTCTTAAAAAAATGTGTAATACAGTTAATTTAAAGTTTCCCTAACTCGTATACAGAGCCACCACTGCTCTCATTTTGTTTTTTTGAAGGCCTTTTGTAAGTTCTCATAATAAAAGTTTTTTTTTTTGTGTGTGTTTTTTTAAATTTTTTTCTTATTTTACAACAAAAATAGAAAGTGAATAAAAGGTAGGCAAAAAATTTTATAACAATATATATATATATATTATAAAATATAATATAATTATTATAATATATAATATAATAATGGCATTTTTAGAATTAAGAAAGTGAAAAAAAATCATAGGAATGATGGGGAGGTGCACCCGTTTTGGGATAGATAATTTGAAACGAATTGAGTTGTATTTTTACTAAATTTCTTTCGTAATATAAGATGAAAGAAAAACAGTTTTAAACCCAAAAACGAAAAACCAAAAATTACAATTACATTTTTAAAAAAACAGTAAGCGAAACAAGAACAAAAGCAGAAGAAAAAGAGACCAAAAATAGTAAAACCCAAAAAAAAAAGGAACAAAACAAAAGGATACTGTAATGAGTTTCAACAGAATTAAAATACAAAATCTCAACAACAAAAAAACAAAAAAAACAAAATAAAAAACACCAAAATTAACAAAAAGGAATAAATCAAAAGTAAAATCAATTTCCTCATGAGACGGCCAATTACAATCGTGATGAGCAAAACAGACAGAATCCCTGAGAGTTGTTTTTGTGTGAATGAAGGTAGTCAGGCATGAAAATTATATTATTCATGGAAAAGTCTGAATAAAAACGTGTATCAAAGGAGAAAGAAGGCAAATAAAAAATGAGGTTTTGGCGTTTTTTTTTACGTTTTCCTCTCTCCCTCTCTCTTCCCCTTTTCTCTCTCTTCTCCTCTCTCTTCTCCCCTCCTCTCTCTCTCTCTCTCTCTCTCTCTTTCTTTTCTCCCCTTCTCTCCTCTTTCTCCTTTTTTAAAAGTGAAAAGTGTCTTGGGTTTTTTAAAAAAGTTTGGAAAATTCTGAATAGTATTTTAACAGGAATTTTCATATCATGACTACAGCCACCCCCCTATATGTCATGCACCTTAACATAATCATGATACACTGTTTCTCTCTCTCTCTCTCTCTCTCCTCTCTCTCTCCTCTCCTCTCTTCTCTCTCCCCTCTTCTCCTCTCTCCTCTTCTCTCATCTCTCTCTCTCTCTTCTCTCTCTCTCTCTCTCTCTCTCTCCCTTTTAAAAAAACCAAAAGGAAGTTGTGTGATTTTTTACAGAGGAACGGAGAACAAGTTTTCCTTTTGACACAAAAAAGAGAGGATTATAAAGTTGCCAAATATTTTTTTTAAAAAAAAAAAAAGGAAGGTTTAAAATGAAAATCGAATGTTTTTTTTATTTGCCTTTTTCCTTGCCTTTCGGTAAGTAATGCACACAGGACACACACAAAAAAATCAAAATACACACAAATTTTAGGGTTTTTTTTTTCTATTTTTCTCGCTTCTCCTTCCATTTTTGGGAGGAGAGAGTGAACAATAAAGGGCGACGGGTTCGTTGGGGAACCCACTTCCTCTCCATACACATTTCGGGTTTTCCCCCACCCCCCCCTTTTTTCGAACCCCCCCCTCACCTTTTCCCTATCCCTTCACCCAACCCCTCCCCAGCCCTCCCCCCATTTTCTCGCCCACCCCCCCCCTTTTCCCCCCCCATGGGCACCACCCCTCACCGCCCGATGGGCGCTCACCCTCCCTCCAGCCATGCAGAGGCCTTAATTGCAACCGAGGAAAATTTCCCCGTGCAGGGAGACTGCCCCGCAGTGCCCACGGAAAAAGCACGAGAAGAGGTTCCTGGAAAAATGTGGTTTTTTGTCGCCCTTTTTTCTTTCGTCGTTTTCTTTTTCCGCAAATGTCTCTTTTTTCTTTTCCCCGCTTGGGGAAAAAAGCTTACGAAAAGACTTGCCCCGAATAGGGAAGGTTGTTCCAGTTTGGGGCGCAGATATACACGGATCAAAACATATAACCCCTTGATAAATACAGGAAAAAAGTATCAGTATAGTTATACATACAGGGAAAAATGCATAAGTATATGTTAACATACAGGAAATAGCATAATGGTATGTATACTACATGGAAATAGCATACATTATAGTTTTACAACATGGAAAAAAATCAATATGTATAGTATACGAAAAGTATACACAACACACGCACACACACACCCCACACACACACACACACACACCACACACACACACACACACACAAAAATATATATATAATATATATAAATATATATATATTTTTAAATTTAATAAAATATATATATATATATATATTATATAATATATAAAATTTTAATATATATATGTGGTGTGGGGTGTTGGGGGTGTGGGGTGTGTTTTGTGTGTGCTGTGTATGCGTTTAGTTATTATAACATATATAAAATATAATATATGATATATAATATATATATATAATATATATGTATATATGTATATATATATATATATATAATATATTATATATATATATATACACACACACACACCACCACACAACACCACCACACACACACACACACACACAAACACATTAAATATTTATAATATATTAAATTTGAAATATATAAAATTAAATATATTATTATATATATTTATATAATATATATATATTAATATGTAAAAGTACATAATTAAAAATATATATATATAAAATATATATAATTATATATATATAAAATATATAATTTTTATATATAATAATGTGTGTGTGGGTTGTGGTGTGTGTGTGGTGTGTGGGTGTGGGTGAAATATATATAATTATAATATATAATATATATATAAATTTAAAAATTAAATTTTAATATATATAAAAAATATATAATAATATAATATATATATATATATATATTATATAAATAATATATAATATATATATTATATAATAATAATTAATATATATATATATATAATATATATAATAAATTTATATATAAAATATATATATATATTAATAAATATATTTAAAATAAATAAATTTTAATTTTATATAAAATATATTATTTTATATAATATAATTTTTTTTTTTTTTTTATAACCACAAAAAAACCCCCCCCCCCCCCCCATATATTATATTATATTATATATATATATATAATATATATAATATAAAAAAAAAAAAAATGAAAATGAAGAAAAAAAAAAAAAAAAAAAAAAAAAATATAAAATATATAAAAATAAACAAAATATATATATATAAATATATTATAGTGTGGTTTTTTTTTTTGGTTTTTTGTTTTTTTTATATATATAATATATATTATATATATAATATATTATATATATAAAAAACTATACAATATATATATATATATAAAAAAAAATAATAATATATTTTATATATTTATAATTAATATATATCTAAAACGCATAACGCACACAACACACACAAACCACACAACAAAAAAAATATATAATATTTATATATATAATATATATAATATATATATAATATTATTTAATAAAATATATATATATATATATATATAATATATTTTATAATATTATATGTTTGTGTGTGTGGTTGTGTGTGTGTTTGTTGTTGGGGTTTTTTTCCCTTTTTTTTTCCTTTCTTCTTTCTA
>NC_051389.1:60777368-60779784 GCF_015228065.2 Penaeus monodon | reverse complement strand
AAAGACAAAAAGGAAAAAGCGACCGAAACAACACCCGGATTTACCTATAATTCCTCTAGTCCAAATTTATTCATAACAGAGAGGTAATTAGAGTATGAAATACGTTCCTGGGTCAGGGGGCCAAAGAAGAGAGGTGAAGGAGGGGGGGAGCGGCACTAGATCCGGGTTGTAAAGAGAGACTCGTTACTCTCAATTTGTGAGGTCAGAGTTCTGCTGGAGGAGGGGGGGGAGGGAAGGAAGAGGGGCAGGGAGGAGAAAGAGGATGATGAAAAGGAGGAGGGGGAGAAGAGGAGAGGATGAGGAAAGGAGGGGAAAGAAAAGGATAAGGAGGAGGGGGCGACAGAGGATGAGGAGAAGGAGAGAGAGGATGATGAGAAGGAAAGAAAAGAGAGTGGCGAGAGTTGGAGGAGAAGAAAGAGAAAAAGATGGAGAAGGAAGGAAGAAGAAAGATGTATAGGACTGGAGGAAAAAGAGAAGATGGGAATGGGGAGGAGCATTAGAAGGAGGAGAAGGAGGAGTATCAATATGAAGTCCGGCGGGAAGGAGGCATTCCTGTGTATTGAGGGGGGTGGGGGGTGGGGGATGTGGAAAGAGGTGGGGTCACACATATATATGTAAATACACAGACACACACACGCATATATATATATATATATATATATATATATATATATATATATATATATATATATATATGTGTGTGTGTGTGTGTGTGTGTGTGTGTGTGTGTGTGTGTGTGTGTGTGTGTGTGCGTGTGTGTGTGTATACACACACACACGCACACACACACACACACACATATATATATATATATATAATATATATATATATATATATATATATATATATATATATATATATATATATATATACATATATATACGCGCGGGCACACACACACACACACACACACACACACACACACACACACACACACACACACACACACACACACACACATACATAATATATATATATAATATATATATATATATATATATATACACACACATACATATATATATATATATATATATATATATATATATATATATATATATATGTAGAATATATATATATATATAATATATATATGTGTGTGTGTGTGTGTGTGTGTGTGTGTGTGTGTGTGTGTGTGTGTGTGTGTGTGTGTGTGTGTGTGTGTATGTATATGTATGTATATAATACATACACACACACACACACACACACACACACACATATATATATATATATATATATATATATATATATATATATATATATATATATGCATATATATATATATATATATATATATATATATATATATATATATATAAGCACAAAGAGGTATATCAATACGGCCGTGAAGAATCTCATCTTTATTTGCAAACGTTTCGAAGGTTCACACAAGCCTTCATTCTCAATGCTGAAAGCAGAAACCAGATAATAATTCGTTAGATGATTTACATAAAGAAGGGGAGGTTCTGGAATTTTAACAAAATACGTAAATAAAACGGTAGACACAATAAGTAAAACCAAAATAATAAACAGAGAACATAGTACAAGAAATATATACATAAAAGAGATAAAGTATGTAAAACTGACCAGATTGGTTGTTTGTGGTAAAGGGTGGTTTAATGTGTAAACAAGCTAGTTGCAGTGGTTACGTTGTTTAGTTCTGGCTTCATCTTTTTGATTAGGAGGGATTCAGAGGTGATGAGGTCCTGGCGGGAAGAATGAGAGGATAAAATATTGAAATCTTTGTTCGAGAAAGGGTGTGAGTGTTCAAGTGAATGTTCTCTTATTGCCGAGAAGGATGGTTTGCTCAGCGGGAGGCCAGTTCTGAAGGACTTTCCTTTATGTTCGTAGATGCGGTGTCGCAGCCATCGTGAGGTTGACCCCACGTACCTAGCTTGGCAGCTAGGACAGGTAAATAAATATACCACATTAGAACATAAGTCAGAACTATAGTTCATAGGTTGTTTCATGAACTTTGCTATAGTATTGGTGTTACTGAAAACAAAAGTGAACTTAATCTGGGGGTAGTTATTCCGTAAGAGTGTTTTTAACTGTTTCCTGATTTCATAGCTTAAATCACCCAAATATGGTAGTTTAACATACTTATGGTCTCTTTTGACAGTGCAGACAGTTTGCTGGTTGGAGAATTTGTTGTGCAAAAAAGTTTTTGTTATTTTATCAAACAACTGTAATGGGTATCCATTTGTTGTAAAGAAGTTTTTCAGAAATAACAATTCTTGATGAAAGGCTGCCCAGTTACTACATAAATTGTAGGCCCTAGTGATCAGAGTTTTTATACTGTTAATTTTGTATATATATGGGGTAAAACTGAGGAAGTGTAGGCCGAGGCCAGTGAATGTTGGTTTACGGTAGATACTAGTATGGAAGGTGCCGTTGTTGTTGGTAACCATAG
>NC_051389.1:60762368-60764868 GCF_015228065.2 Penaeus monodon | reverse complement strand
ACACACACACACACACACACACACACACACACACACACACACACACACACACACACACACACACACACGCTCTCTAAAACCGCAGCGGGAAAGTGAACCCGAATTTCACTTCCTGCCGACAGAGGCCACTGGCGGCGCCGACGCTCAATCGCTGCGTTTTCTCTTCTTAATGATGACGGTGAAAACGTTTAGCTTTTTTATATTTTTTATGCTTTTTCATGTTGCGATTTTTTTCCTCTCTCTCTCTCTCTCTCTCTCTCTCTCTCTCTCTCTCTCTCTCTCTCTCTCTCTCTCTCTCTCTCTCTCCCTCTTTATCCAATCTTTTTAATCTATGAGGGGGAGTGAGGAGAGAGGCGTGGAGAAAAGTCGATCGCGAGAGGGAGAGAATGTCAGTCGTCTTTTTGGAGAATATGCGATATGTAAATAAACGCACACACACACTAAACACACACATACTAAAACACACGCACAAACTAACACACTAACACTCATACGCACGTACACAAGAAGTATTTGTGAAAGTGAAAAATGAAAAGCAATCATAAATAATTTGCAACTGGAAGTAGCACGCGGAAGAACTCAAAAACAAAGTGATAACTGAAGAAGGAATTGGAAGGAGATAAAGATAAGCAAGATCGCCTGGAGAAGCAAAACCAAAAGGACTGAAATGTAAACACAGAACCTAAATCAAGAGGAAAACAAGCGAACGGTAACGAGAAAGAAAGAAATGTCTTAAGAAACTACCATATTAAGAAGCAATTACAATTTTATTAGTTCAAACGATACATTTTTTTTTTTTTTTTTTTTTTTTTTTTTCCAAGTCCGTTCGCGCTTTTCGAGCGGGAATGGGATGGCTCCGGGCGCTCGGCCTCCTAAGTGCCACTCTTACTGTTTTCCTAAACTTTTTGGATTATTCTCTCTCTCTCTCTCTCTCTCTCTCTCTCTCTCTCTCTCTATATATATATATATATATATATATATATATATATATATATATATATATGTGTGTGTGTGTGTGTGTGTGTGTGTGTGTGTGTGTGTGCGTATTTATCTATCTCTCTCTCTCTCTCTAAGAGAGAGAGAGGTATGTATATATACATAGATCTTTCTCTTTTTCGATTTTTTTTCTCCCTTCTTCCTCTAAACCAGTTGTTCCCGACCTCTGTATTCTGGCGACGCACTAAAATAGATCCTGGACTCCTGCAACTAATAACCATTATTATACGAATATGAATATATCTATTATATTCCCCTGAAAATTCACAAATTATAGTGAGTTACTCTACAAGAAAAGTTGATAAACTTTAATTGATGGGAAATTTAGGTTAGGCTTTACTTAGGTTAACCTTCTACATTTCGTGACACATAATTCCCCCAACAATATATATCAGTAGCAAAAATGGTTCCTACCTCTCCTTCTCCATTTCCTCCTCTTACTCTTAAGCCTCCTCTTTCTCCTACTTCTGTTCCACCTTCCTTTTCTTCCCATTCTTCCTCCTTCCCCCATCTGAAACGCCCCCCTCCTTATCCTTTATTCACGCCCTTGATTTCACGCCCGATGACTCACCCGTCCGCCCACGAGTCACGCGTCTCCTATTCTTCTTCCCATTGTTCTCCGCAGACCCCCCTCCCCCCCGCTGGTCCTGCTCTCCATCTATATATTCACCCTCAACCTCTCTCTTCTAGATATAAATTCTCTCTCTCTCTCTCTCTCTCTCTCTCTCTCTCTCTCTCTCTCTCTCTCTCTCTCTCTCTCTCTCTCTCTCTCTCTCTCTCTCTCTCTCTCTCTCTCGTTCATTTCCCGCCTCCACGTTCTGCATTTTTTTTCATATTATCTGTTTCTATCTTTTCTTCTCTCCCTCCATTTCTCCTCTTCCTCTTCTCCCTTCCTTGCTCTTCTTTTCTCTCCTCATAGAAATAATGATTATGAAGAAAAAAACAGTAATATTGACATTGATGTTGATTTTTGTCCGTATAACTATCAGCATTGCTGAAATCGTTGTTATCACTATAATCATTATCGGTGTTAACCTTCTGTTCTTCCATCAATACTATATTATCAGCACTATCATTTTCATCTTTATTAATGCTACTATTATTCCAGGTATTATTACTACCATCAAGATGTTCTGAACTATCGTTGTCACTGTCTTTATCATTAAACCGAAGGCTAATTTAACTTAGATATCTCTCATACAATCGAGAGAAACCTAGGTCCATCAATGATTACCTGTAATCTTTACATATGTCGCCTCATGACACGTCATCAAAAGCAAATAAGGACATTTGAAGAACAGGGTGAGCAGCCAAATAAAGGAAACCTAGACATAGCGAGGCTGGAAGGACCAAAGGATTGTAAGCATAGCACGACACTTACAACACCTCCCCACCCCCCACCCGCGAAAAGATCGCCTGTACAGTCAGAGTCACCTACATTAATTACAGGTTATCGCGCAACCTGTTCCCTTGTCAATATCAGCGCCAAGCCATCGTTTACCCC
>NC_051389.1:60752368-60754868 GCF_015228065.2 Penaeus monodon | reverse complement strand
CATTTGTTTCCTTTTCGAAGTCGTGAGTCGGTCAGAGATTCGGATGAGCTGACCATTTGTTGCGTGAGGTGAATCAGAATTTTCTTCGCTTCTCTGTTTTTTCTTCCCACCAAGCAGGTGACCTACAAGGACTGGCCTCTGTGCATCTAAATACCTGAATCCTCCAGTAAATTCTTTTCATTCGAGAAAAGAGTAGAACTCCGTCTTTGAAAACCAAAGATCATGTGCATAGCATATGCTATAGCTTTTCAAGGCGACAGGGTTCCGATTTTTAGATGCATTTACACGCCTTTTTTAGTGGGGGTATTTTTTAAACAATTCTTTTTTTGTGGGGGTATTTTTTAAACAATTCTCTTTTTTGTGTGGGGAAGGAGGGGGTGTCAGATCGTTTTGTTTTCTATCGTCTTGTCCCAGTGGGAGTCGGACAAAGAGAAATATCTAAACCGTGTACCCGGAGGTCAAGGTACTCCCCGCCTGGTAAACATGCTTTGTTTTGGTCCGTCGTAAGGTCACCGAGCACACGGCTCTGCTCTCTCTCTCGACTCCTTTCTCAGTTTTACTGGTTGTTCTCTCTCTCTCTCTCTCTCTCTCTCTCTCTCTCTCTCTCTCTCTCTCTCTCTCTCTCTCTCTCTCTCTCTCTCATATTTGCTTTTAAGAATTGCAAATATTCGAAAAAGACAAATTCAAATTGCACGGAGGACCAACTCGCATCCCACACAATTTGTATTTTCTGCGAATTGCAAAGTCTACAAAAGGAAGGAGATGGCTTTTCAACATTACTCCGATTACAAAGACAAAAAGCTGGAGAAAAAATTCAGCAGACACATGAAAAAAATATGCGAAAAAGTTAGTTATTTCATTTACAACGAAACAAAGAAGAACAATAAAGACAATAATAATAAATAAAACACACTTTATGTGAAGGTTCTGCGAGTGTGGTCAATGGATTTCACGGTAACTAACTTTAAACCCTTCGTATTTCTTGTGCGCCTTTTTTTTATACACAGCAAAGAAACTACTTATTGCCTCTGATCGTAATCTGTGTTTGTTGTTGTCAGGAATGGAACTTGTGGCGGCGTGATAGCCCAAGTCTCGTCTTTTTTTCTGGGGGTGGACGAGCAGGGGCAGTTTTGTTGTTGTTGAGTTTAGGAATGCAGTCGAGGGAAATCTTTTCATCTTGCTCAAAGCTTATGCGTTTCGCTTTTGCTTTATAAGAGTCGAATCTCTGACTCTGTGATGTTTGTTTTATAGAAAACGATGCGCTGAAGGGTAGAATTGGCTTCCTTCATTTTTATTGTTTTTGCTTGGATATATTGGACACAAAGACACCAATGCATGTTTGTGTATAAATAAACGGATGTGTATATATAGAGAGATACGAATATGTGTGTGTGTGTGTGTGTGTGTGTGTGTGTGTGTGTGTGTGTGTGTGTGTGTGTGTGTTTGAATGTGTGTGTTTGAGTGTGTGTGTGTGTGTGTGTGTGTGTATGTGTGTGTGTGTGTGTGTGTGTGTGTGTGTGTGTGTGTGTGTCACATCATGCTCTTATGCAATGCGACAAACTTAGGACAGACTGTTCTATGACCCAAACTACTTCTTTTTACTTTTTTTAGCAAAGAACATCGAATTAAAACAAAATAAAGAACCACAACCGTTCTCAAAACGAACAGAAAAGGGAGGAAGATGCACGAAAAAGGGTAGATGAACCAGAGAGAAGTATAACAAGGGGAGGAAAAATAGCAGAAGTACAAGACGACGAGGTAGAATGTATGCAAAACAGAATACAAATGGAAGAGAAAACGGAAGAAAAGGGACGAGAACGACTAATGAAAGGCAAGGACACGTCTAGGGCCAAGTTCCACGCTGCACGCCATACACAGCATCCATAAAGCCTGAAAAAAACATCCATAAACACGGACCAAGCCAACTCACAGAGAGGCTTAACGTTCTCTTATGTAACGAAGGCTCAACATCTGTTATCTCTCCACCTTACTTTGAGACGACCAGGAGGCCAGACAGAGGGACAAAGGTGTGTGTGTGTGTGTGTGTGTGTGTGTGTAACTGTGTCGTTGTAGACTGGTCCCAGACCTGTGATTGGAGGGTCGTTTACCCACGATGTTATCATAGGAAACTATTCTTTTTTTATTATTCTGAATTGAGAGGAAAAGTTTTGGCTGTTAATTATATTGTCATATTGTCGTCTATATATTTTTCTTGTATTCAATTTCTGTTTCTGTTCTTGATGTTTTGGGGGGGGGGTCTTATCGGGAAAGTCGTTAATCAAAACAAAGGGTTACAACACCCTTTATCTAATCACTCGTATAATCGTACAGCCATGATAGGCATGTCCCTCTACCCCAGTGCTTCTGAAACTGGGCGTAATTACCTCCGTAAAGTAATAGGTTTTGAAGTAATTCGATAGATAACCAGATATTTAAATAAATAAATAAATAAATGATAATAGTAAATAGATACTGATAATAAACTATCTGCTGTTGATCA
>NC_051389.1:60704868-60714868 GCF_015228065.2 Penaeus monodon | reverse complement strand
GGCCAGAATGCGACTCAACCACGAAATCCCGAGAGTGGCTGAAGCGCTAGATTCTTTTAATCATTTGCCGGAGGATCAGAAGTCGTATGGAATCACCATCTACGACTCGTAGCATTATCAGAATCAAAACCCCCTTCCTTGATGATCTTTCGTCTTACCTAAATAAATTTCGCGTAAAGCTTATGCATTGGGCGCAGTCTATCCCGGGATCAGACGCGTCGGTGTGTCTGAAGCAATGTGTTACTCAGAGCACATCGCACGCGGCAGTTCTTGAACATTTTGCTAAAGCGTGGTTAGTGTCTTCTATCTCTCCAGCTGTGCGCAAACGAGTTTGGGATAAAGTCGACAGTGCTTCATTCGATAAGCTTCCTGAAGTCCTCGCGAATGAGATGTCAGACAAGGGTGGAAATGTGCAGGTGGTTGCAAATATGTTAGAACAGGGAAAAGCAAGGGTAATAGTCCCAAATATAACAGTTCGGGGCGGAATGAACCGCGGCGTGAACCGCCAGTGCGGACGAAGGTAGGAAATAGACGTGCCTCGCCCGGGCCCGCGTACCGCTGCGCAGAGCAATCCCCCCCTCCCTCATCCTCGCGTGCGTATCCGGAGCCTCCCTCTGGAGCGCAGTACTTTGTCGCGCCTTCTCCCTCGGTAACTGCAAAAACCCACGACCACATGTGGCTAACTGGGCACCAAAACCTGGGCAGTGTCGTAGATGTTTGAGGATGCATCGTCCGTCTAAGTGCTCTACTAAGCAGTTCTGCCCGTACTGTAACAAACAGGGGCACGCGTTTAATGAGTGCACGTGGTTCCCCGACCAGGTGGCGATCACCCTTAAATTCATCGCGAGAATGAACAGGGACGGTGCTTATAGTAAGCGGGTGGTTCATTTTTTAGAGGAAGACATGGGAGGGTTCGAACCGGGAGAAGAAGTGCATTGGTCTCCGGTGTAGTTACGTCGTCTTCTCGGTTTCGTGTCGTTAGTGCTGGTATACCGAACACAGGAACGGGGCCCCCTCTCTTACCTGCTAAGCTTAATGGGAAGGTCGCATACTCTTTCATTGATACAGGAAGTTGCGTCAGTCTCGTGAGTGAACGGGTGTTAGAGGAGTTTCAGCTCTCGTCTGAGGTATCGCCAGCCAAGGTTTGTGTTAGAGGTGTGACTGGATCTAAGCTAGGTGTAGCTGAAACTACGTATGTAAGATTGAGGTTTGGAAATATAATTTTTCCTCATCAGTTCGTCGTAGTGAAGGGTTACTATAGTTTCCCCGGCCATTTGCTCCTTGGCCATGATTTTCTATATCGTTCTGGTATGGTTCTGCGACCGCAGCAGAATGAGGTGGAAATTCAAGGTCAGGTTTATAAGCTAATTGGGCCGAGTTCCGTCGGGAAACACCCGGACCATTTTCACCCTAGCATGCTTGGTTCCGCATCTACTACAAACAGCGACACGTCTCGGTTGTGTCATTCATCATACACGACCACACGCACGGACACATCACTCTCCTCCCCTACTCCTCCTCCCTTGACCCCTCCCCCTACCTCCCCTGTCTCTTCCCCGCAATTACCTCCTCCCCCTATCTCTACCTATTCTATCTCCCTCACGTTCCATGACGTCTACGAGTCCTAGGTCTCACTCTATTCATCATGGAATTGTTTCCCCTCAGCATGCTACAGATACCTCACGCACACATCATGTGGCCACATTTCACACATCATCCCGCTCATCAAAGCATCGAATGTGGGTTGACAATGATGGCTTGGTGCACTTAGTTGCGCGGGAGTCTGTAGTAATTCCGCCTTTCCATGACGTTCTGGTTAATGTAACGGCCTCGGTTGGTAAATATGGCACATGCTTGGTCCTCCCTGAGAATTGTCGAGTAAAGGGGACATGCGTTCTTCCCTCTCTGTATACCTTGCGGGAGGGGAGTGCGCAAGTCCATGTGATGAACTTAACACCTGCCCCTTTGTCTATTGATAGTGGTGTTAGATTAATAGATTGTGAGGTCACGGATCTCCTGATAGCTGAGTTTGAACTGCCTGCGTCAGCCTTCTCTGGCGCTGTTTCTTCCACGTCCCACGATTCAGCTAACCCATTCTCTGCAGCATTAGCAAAAGCTATGCAGGGGCCATTCGCATTTATCGAGGGTAAGGAGATACTAGGCAAGTTGTTAACTCAATACCCCGACATTTTACCGACCAAGGACCGTCCGTTAGGCAGAACGCACATGGTAGTGCACTCTATTACTCTAGAACCTGGAGCTAAGCCTGTGTATATTCCGGCATACAAGATTCCACACAGCAGGCGTCAGATTCTAGAAGAGGAAGTGCGCGGTATGCTGCAACAAGGGCTGATTCAACCTTCGACTAGCCCGTGGTCAGCGCCGATGCTGCTGGTGCCGAAGCGTCAGCATGGTTTTCGTCCTGTTTGCACTTTTCGGCGCCTGAACAAGGTGACCGTTCCGTCACCTTTTCCTATTCCTAACCTTCGTCAGCTCTTGCAAGACATTGGTGGAAAGAGTAAGGTCTTCTCCTCCATTGATCTGGCGAAAGGTTTCCTTCAGGTCCCCCTGGCAGAGGACAGCCGCCCATTGCATTCTCGACGCATGTGGGTCGCTTTGAGTTCCTGGTGTCACCTGGGTCTCAGGAACTCACCTCTGACGTTTAGTCGTCTTATGGCTCTCGTCCTGCAGGGTTTAATTAATGATCAGGTGCTAGTCTATCTAGACGACATTTTGGTGTGTTCACCTTCGATCAATGACCATGAAGCGCGGTTGCGCAGTGTTTTTCAGCGACTTTCGGATGCGTGTTTAACAATTTCCCTCTGATGCAACACAGGTAAAGTCTTTCCTGGGGTTAGCAGGTTTTTATAGGCCGTTCATTAAGGATTTTGGGAGGATCGCTCCTCAAGAAAGATGTCCCCTGGTGCTGGGGCGAGGAGCAGGTCAACGCATTTTCAAAGTTACAATATTGTCTATCGCACGCTCCCGTTCTTGCATTTCCGAGGTTTGATCTCCCCTTCATTCTCCACACAGACGCGTCGAATGTTGGGCTAGGAGCCGTTTTAATGCAGGAGCACGAAGGGTAGTAGGGTTCTCACTTGTGCAGAGGAAAATTACTCGGTCACCGATAGGGAGATGTTGGCGATTGCATGGGCTCTTAAATACTTCAGTGATATTATACTGGGGTACAAGGTCATGGTTCACACAGACCACATGCCACTCACGTCGCTTAATGGTAATGATCCGTATGGTCGTAGGGCACGTTACCAGGATATCCTGTGCGATTTCAATGTGACTTTTGTGTATATTCAGGGCCGCGCAAATGTCGCCGCTGACACGCTGTCACGTGCGCCAATCGAAACTCGCAATCTTTGAGGCGGGACGACGCTGCTGATTTCCCCCCTTCATTTAGCTTGCCTTCGTCAGCTGTTGTGAATAGTTAAGTTAAGTTAACCCCTTATCGACGGGTCGGAACAATGTTGTAAACCTAACTTGACGGGAAATAGAAGCAGGCAACTCTCGTCAAGCCGGGAGCGCGCGCTCGACGCGCACGGGCCGTCTCATCACGCACGCGAAGTTTCAGCGCGCTCCTATGGTTGGTTTGCGAGTAACCGCAACGTAAAGTTTTTGTACTCAAGAAACATGTAAAAGTTTGTAGACTCACTGTATCTTTATTATATGTCCTATGAACGATTTTATTGCTTCATACTATAGTATAAAGTCCAATTTACGTGTATATCACAAATTTTAGGGTGTAAAGTCAATGGTTTGTCTGTGCGTGAGATCGAATAGTAAAACTCAATTTTTTTCAAATTTCATATACAATGCATAATAGTATATTATAGTATAATATATATATAGTGTGTGTGTGTGCTTGTGTATGTGTGTATGTATATATATATAGTGTGTGCTTGTGTATGTGTGTGTGTGTGTGTGTGTGGTGTGGTATAATATGTGTATTTTTATATATAATGTATATATATATATCTATATATATATTATATATATATATATATATTGTGTGTGTGTTTGTGGTGTGTGTGTGTGTGTTGTATATATATATAATGTATATGTATATGTAATAGATTAATAGATATGTGTGTGGTGTGTGTGTGTGTGTGTGTGTTGTGGTGTGGGTGTGTATGATTTAATATATGTATGTGTATATACATTATGTGTGTATATAAATGGTGTGTGTGTGTGTGGTGGATGCGTGTGTATATATGTGTGTGGTTTGTGTGGTGTGTTGGAGTTGTGTGTGTGGGTGTGTGAGGTTGTGTGTGTTATATAGATATATATATATATTAGATATATTAGATATATATATATATAATGTATAATACAACACACACACACACAATATATATATATCTACTTATATATATATATTATATTTATATATATATATATATATATATATATATATATAATATATAATAATATAATACGATATATATAATATGGTGTGTGTGTAATATAGATTTTATATATATATATATCTATATATATATATATATTATATATATATTGTGTGTGTGTATATTAATAATGTGTGTGTGGTGTGGTGTGACGCTGTTGGCGAGGAGAACAATGAAGGGAAGACAAGAAAACACACGAATATGCCGAAGGCCTTTTCGCTAATGCTCGTCAGGGCATTATAAGACTAGAGCTACATAGAGGTATATATACAAGTACTAGGCGGTAGGTCACGCCGCTTCTATACCATCTTCCTTGTGTCGTGTGGGCAGGCCTTGTTTAATAATGGATGAGATGGGGATGGCCGTCGGAGTCGACGTGAACAACGAAGGCGCTCCTCTTATCGGTGTTGGTCGATACGTTGTTCATGGAGGCCACGTCCTGTCTCACCTATGTACACCTGTCGCAGCCACCACAAGGTATGCTATTACACTTGCTGCGAGGTCTGTTGTGGTCTGATCTCTTTTACTGACGATTCTCCGATCTTGCCCCCCTAGAGGTGATTGTTATCTTAAAGTATGGCCCACTAGGGCCGCTAGATGCTCTGCCAGCTGTGAGTGAGGGATGATAATTCTTTGTGTCTTTTCCTGTGTGTAGTCCCCTCTCGATCTCGTCATGAATCTTTTCCGCTTTGCGTCGAAGTGGGCTAAGCAGCGCGAGGGTAACGGAGCATCGTCAGGGAAAAGAGATCAGTACTTGTATATATACCTCTATGTAGCTCTAGTTTATATGCCCTCTGACGAGCACTTAAAGCGAAAAAGGCCTTCGGCATATTCGTGCGTTTTCCTTGTACTTCCCTTCGTTGTTCTACTCGCAATCTGTTCGACATGAATTCCACAAGTGTGTGTGTGTGGGTGTGTGTGTGTGTGTTCTGTGGGTGTGTGGGTGTGGGTGTTCGTGTGTGTGTGATTATATATATGTGTGTGGTGTTTTATTTAATTATATATATTATAATATAATATATATATATACTAGATATAATTATATATATATATAATATATGTGTGTGTGTGTGTGTGTGTGTGTGTTAAAATGACCTGCCAAATAATATAGTGTCTTCTAGTATAATTCAAATTAGAGACCATCTATAGTGTATTCAGGTGGTAGAACTCACGTTCCTCGCCTCCGTCGAAATTCGTCGTCAGCAGCTACAGGACTTACGTAAGTACACAAGGGTCATTTTCCTTTTTTCGTGTCCCCCATTGTGGCTACGAGCCAATCATTTCTTAAATGTACAGTGCTTAGGTTCGTAGGGAATAGGGAAGGTCGTGTTTTGCGCGTATACGTGGGATTAATGAGAGTATTTTTTCTTTTCATTGATAAACAGTCACGATATTTCAAAGAGTAATTTTTAAGTGCTGTTAGAATTCAATTTCTCTTTTTCTACATTCTGATGAGCTCTCCTCATCGGAAAAATAACACGTTGCGAAAAAGTCGATGTCATAAAGGGCCTCTTGCAGACTTCGCTAGGTTTCTCCCCTAAGGACTCTGACTCTTTCTCTTAATTCTCGCTCATTCTCCTCACCATCTGAATTCTGATTAGTCTTCCCTCCTTCTCTCGCAACACAAACCCAGAAACATTCCTCTCCAACTCCACCCACCTCTTCTGACCTCACCCTTGTACGGCTGCGGTCAAGCATGGGTACTGGCATGGTTCCCATGACGTACAATGTATCGTTTTCCCCCAAAAATGCTCGGGTTCACAGTTCTGTTGACCAATTCTTTGCGGATGTGAAGACAACATAATCATTCAGGGGTTAGACGGGAGTCGAGCATTTTGCTACAACGTGCCCTCGTGGCGGCCAGAATGCGACTAAACCACGAATTCCGAGAGAAAAAAGAGGAGAGTGGCTGAAGCGATAGATTATTTTTTAATTCATTTGCGAAGGATCAGGAAGTCGTATGGAATCACCACATCTACGACCGTAGAATTATCAAGAATCAAACCCCCTTCAGTGATGACTTTCGTCTTTATACATAAATAAATTTGCGCGTAAAGCTTATGCATTGGGCGCGAGTCTATCCCTGGATCAGACGCGTCGGTATCTGAAGCAATGTGTTACTCAGAGCACATCGCACGCGGCCAGTTCTTGAACATTTTGCCTAAAGCGGGGTTAGTGTTTTCTATGCTCTCCAGCTCGTGCGCAAACGAGTTTGGGGATAAAGTCGGACAGTGCTTCATTCGAGAAACGTCCTGAAGTCCCCCGAATGAGATGTCAGACAAGAGGTGGAAATGTGCAGGTTGTTGCAAATATGTTAGAACAGGGAAGAAAAAAAACAAGGTTAATAGTCCCAATATACACAGTTCGGGCGGAAGAACCGCGGCGTGCAACCGCCAGTGCGGACGAAGGTAGAAATAGACGTGCCTCGCCCGGGCCGAGTACCGCTGCGCAAGAGAAATCCCCCCCCTCCCATCCTTGCGTGCGTATCGGTGGCCTCCCTCTGGTAGCGCCAGTACTTTGCGCGCCCCTTCTCCTCAGTAACTGCAAAAACCCACGACCACATGTGGTCTAACTGGGCACCAAAACCTGGCAGTGGTCGTGGATGTTTGAGGACCTTGCATCGTCCGTCTAACGTGCTCTACTAAGCAGTTTCTGCACGTACTGTAACCAAACAGGGGCACGCGTTTAATGAGTGCACGTTGGTTCCCCGACAAGGTGGCGATCACCCTTAAATTCATCGCGAGAATGAACAGGGACGGTGCTTATAGTAAAGCGGGTGGCTCATTTTTAGAGGGAAGACATGCGGAGGGTTCGAGACGGGAGAAGAATGAAGTTGTCTCCGGTGTAGTTAGTGTTCTTCTCGGTTTTGTGTCGTTTTAGTGCTGGTATACCGAACACAGGAACGGGGCCCCCTCTCTTACCTGCCTAAGCTTAATGGTAAGGTCGCATACTTTTCATTGATACAGGAAGTTGGGCAGTCTGTGATGCAGTGAAACGGGTTGTTAGAGGAGTTCAGCTCTCGTCTGAGGTATCGCCCAGCCAAGGTTTGTGTTAGAGGGTGAATGGATCTAAGATAGGTGTAGCTGAAACTACGTAATGTAAGATTGAGGTTTGGAAATATAAAATTTTCATCATCAGTTCGTCGTAGTGAAGGGTACTTAGTTTCCCGGCCATTTGTCCTTGCCATGATTTTCTATATCGTTCTGTATGGTTCTGCGACCGCAGTGCCCCCCCCCCCCCCCAAAAATGAGGAGGAAATTCAAGGTCAGGTTATAAGCTAATTGGGCCGGCCGAGTTCCGTATGGAAACACCCGGACCTTTTTCACACTAGCATGCTTGGTTACCGCATTACTACAACACAGCGACAAGTCTCGGTTGTGTCATCATCAATTTACACGAACCACACGCCACGGACACGTCCCACTCTTCCTCCCCTACTCCTCCTCCCTTGACCCCTCCCCATACCTCCCCTGTATCTTTCCCGCAATTTACCTCCTCCCCCTATCTCTACCTCATTCTATCTCCCTCACGTTCCATGACGTCTACGGAGTCCTTAAGGTCTCACTCTATCATCATGGAATGCTTCCCCTAAGCATGCTACAGTATACCTCACGCACAATCACGCGGCACATTCACACATCATCCGCTCATCAAAGCATCGAATGTGGGTTGACATGATGGGCTTGGTGCATTAGTTGCGCGGGAGTCTGTAGTAATTCCGCCTTTCCATGACGTCTGGTTAAATTGTAACGGGCCCTGGTTGCGTAAAATGCACATGACTTGGTCCTCCTGAGAATGTCGAAGTATAAGGGGACATGCGTTCTTCCCTCTCTGTTATAACCTTGCGGGAGGGGAGTGCGCAAAGTCCATGTGATGAACTTAAAACCTGCCTTTGTCTATTGATAGTGGTGTTAGATTAATAGATTGTGAGGTCACGGATCTCCTGATAGCTGAGTTTGAACTGCCTGCGTCAGGCCTTCGCTGCCTGGTTCTTCCACGTCCCACGATGTCAGCTAACCCAATTCTCTGCAGCATTAAGCAAAAGCTATGCAGGGGCCCTTCGCATTTATCGCGGGTAGGACGATACTAGAAGGTTGTTAACTCAAATACCCGACATTTTACCGACCAAGGACGTCCGTTAGGCGAATGCACATGTAGTGCACTTCTATTACTCTAGAAACCTGCGAGCTAGCCTGTGTAATCCGGCAATACAAAGATTCACACAACAGGCGTTCAGATCTAGAAGAGGAAGTGAGCGGTATGATGCAACAAGGGATGTTCAACCTTCGACAGCCGTGGTCAGCGCCGATGCTGCGGTGCCGAAGGTCAGCTTGGTTTTCGTCCTTTTGCACTTTTCGCGCTTATTCCTGAACAAGGTGACCGTTCCGTCACCTTTTCCTATTCCCAACCTTCGTCAGCTCTTGCAAGACATTGGTGGAAAGAGTATAAGGTTCTTCTCCTCATGATTGGAGAAAGGTTTCATTCAGGTCCCCCTGGCAGAGGACAGCCGCCCATTGCATTCTGACGCATTGTGGGTCACTTGAGTTCCTGGTGTCACCTGGGCTCTCCAGGAACTCACCTTGACGTTTAGTCGTTCTTAGGCTCTCGTCCTGCAGGGTTTAATTAATTCGATAGGTGCTAGTCATTAGACGACATTTTGGTGTGTTAACCTGCGATCAATGACATGACGCGCGGTTGCGCAGTGTTTTTCAGCGACATTCGGATGCGTGTTTAACAATTAATCCGGACGTGTAAATTCTTCCAGTACGTTTAAATTCCTAGGTCATCTGTTAGTGCTGCAGGTTATTGCCCCTAACGAGGCCAAGGTAAAAGCTGTTTGTCAGTATGTTCCCCATTCCCTCTGATGGCAACCAGGTACCAGTTCTTTCCTGGGGTTAGCAGGTTTTTATAGGCCGTTCATTAAGGATTTTGGGGGAGGATCGCTGCAACACTGACACACCTCCTCAAGAAAGATGTACCCTGGTGCTGGGGCGAGGAGCAGGTCAACGCATTTTCAAAGTACAATATTGTCTTATCGACACCTACATTCTTGCATTTCCGAGGTTTGATCTCACCTTCATTCTCCACACACGACGCGTCGAATGTTGGTCTAGGAGCCGTTTTAATGCAGAGCACGAAGGGTTAGTAGGGTCTCACTTGTGCAGAGCGAAAAATACTCGGTCACCGATAGGGGAGATGTGGCGATTGGCATGGGCTCTTAAATAATTCAGTGATATTATACTGGGGTTAAAAGGTCATGGTTCACACCAGACCCAATGCCACCACGTCGCTTAATGGTAATGATCCGTATGGTAGTAGGGCACTTTACCAGGATATCCTGTGCAATTTCAATGTGACTTTTGTGTATATTCAGGGCCGCGCAAATGTCGCCGCTGACACGCTGTCACGTGCGCCAATCGAAACTTGCAATCTTTGAGGCGGGACGACGCTGCTGATTTCCCCCCTTCATTTAGCTTGCCTTCGTCAGCTGTTGTGAATAGTGCTTCACAGGTTCCTCCCTTGGAACCGCTGAATAAAGATGAGGTATATGCTGCCCAGCGTGCCGACAAAACTTACGGCCA
>NC_051389.1:60690316-60697816 GCF_015228065.2 Penaeus monodon | reverse complement strand
GGCAGTGAGAATAGCCTCCAATTCCAGGACTTTGCTAGGTCCCAGAAATTGAGGATTTCTGGCACTTGGTATCATCTCTTTGACCCACATCATTGGACCTGGTATAGCAATGCGGATAATATGGCTAAGGAGATCGACTACATCCTCATTAGCACTTGCTGGAGGATCCTCCAGATCTGCAGGGTATATCGGAGCGCCGAGTTCTGTGGAACTGGAGGATCCTCCAGCAAGTGCTAATGAGGATGTAGTCGATCTCCTTAGCCATATTATCCGCATTGCTATACCAGGTCCAATGATGTGGGTCAAAGAGATGATACCAAGTGCCAGTGCTACTCACTGAGTCCACTTCAAAACTCCCCGTTGTTCCACTGATCACCCTAGGGTGTTCCATGTGGACAGATTGAGGGAGGGGGAGTGTTAAAATTTATCAGTGTAATGCTAATGAAAAGTAGAAGACGGATGATAGGAATATATTAGTGATAGAAATGGTAGTGAGGATGATGATAACAGTAACATCAGAGGAACATTAGGCCAAGAACAAAGTAGCGATGATGACCTATAGTAATCCCAATGATGATACTGATATCTGGTAAGAGCAGAGACCTTTCTCTTTCTGCCTCTCTGTCTCTTAAGAAAGACAGAGAGAGAGCGAGAGAAATAGAGACAGGCAGACAATGAGGGGGGGGGGGATTCTGCATTGAACAAATTAACATTACGTGAAAAAAAAAATGTTTCGGCTTTTTTGCAAATAGTTCTAGATAGTAATTTGCTATACACATAATTATCAGAAGTATACGTCATTTGAATTATGGACAAACTAAGAATTAAGAGAAACGGCTTTGCTCTTGCTAGCAGAGATTATACAGATACACGCATAATGCTGCTAAATCTAAAAATTATGATATTGTTCCTTGCCACTTTTTAGTTTGTCCATAACTCTAATAATCTATGTTTTTCATTTACTCACCAAGGTCTTCTGTGGAAATAAGACTGGCCACTAAGTAGCTGACGAAAATCAGAGCAAGTAGGCGTACTTTCTTCCATGGGAAATAAACTCCAACTTTTCTCATCAGCTGAATCCACTTGTCTGTTATTATTGCTGATAGCATTTTTCTTTAATCTATAGCTTATTCTCTTGTCTGTTTATTATTATTTTTATTATTGTGATTCTCTTGTTTTTTCTTATAGCATTTTCTATAATTTGTATCTTATTCTTTTACTGACTTCACAGGAACTTACGCTATGATCGTAAAATTTCCAGTTGTCTTTGAAACAAGGTTACTTGTAACATGTGAGTGACACTTTATACGTTACGTTGAAAATTTGTGGTTATTTAACTCCCAATGTAGATTTTTAAGTCTCACGGCTATTACACTACATCAATGATTTTATTTTATTTTTTGCAGTCGGAGTTTCGAAAGTAGTAGTTCACGCATTTTGGAAGGCTGATGAGTCCCATTTGCGGAAATTCACGTCATAGATAATTAACAAAAATAGAGACACATAATTAACAAAAAAGTGTGCTTTTGAAATAGAAATGAGAAGAAAAAGTTCACCCGTCGTAGGTGATAGCTTGGAGTCGAGTGCCTGAGTTCACTTGCATTACGGTGTCACAGATGAACACCTGTAAACCTGAAGAACACCTGCGGAACTAATGACCATGAATAAATTACTAATAGAAAGGCTTACACTTATGCACGGAAATATTGGGTGTTTGCTGGGGACAAAATAAATGAATCTATTTCAAAATACGTAAACTAATTTTTGTAGTGTTTTTCCCCCCAACATGAAAGTATTTTGTACTAAAAAAATAAAAAAAGAAAACAGAAGGTAGGATTATCAGGTTTTGTCTTTTTTTTTTTTTTATTTTGCCATTTGCCTATGCCTTTTTCTGATTACTGTATATTTTTTAGACATTTCTACATAATTTCTTCTTTTTGGTTTCTCTGTCGGTGCAGGTTCAATCCCCACCCCATCCTTCATGGTGTGAGACGCACACCGGGGAACGATAAAAAGGTGGTTATCCGTTCCTTTCCCTTCATCGCAGAAAAGGAACCAAAACCAGTTTACTGCCCCTCCGCTGTCCTGAAGCCCCCGTTGACCCACGGTACGGCTCTCCGCCAATTTCAATACTATGTCCTGCTGTGCTCATCTAGGGTATATTTTGGAGTTTCCTGCCCCTAGCGGGAAAATGCTGTCTCGCAGGGGGGGATTTCCCCTCGACTTTGAGAGGTTTGTTTTAAATCTTTAGCGGGTAAACCTGACAGTAAACGCAATATGCCCCCACGCAAATACAAAGCACAGACCAGATGCCTCAGGGCACAGGAACTGCGGGTCCCCTCCTTGATTATATATTATATATAATATTATTATATATATATATTATATATATATATTATATAAATTATATATTATATAAATTATATATTGTATACAATATATATTATATATATATATTATATATTATATTATAATATATATATATTATATATACACACCCTCACGCACACACCACACACAACCACACCACTCACACTCACACACACACACACACCACCCCCCACACACCACACACACCACACACACACACACACACATATATATATATATTTTTATATATATAAAAATTAATAATTTATATATATAAAAAAATTATTGGAAAAAAGGGGCCTTAACCCTGCGGACTGTAGCGCCAGGTTTCGTAATTTGCCCTTCACAAGATTTTAAAACCCTCACCCTGCGTTACGAGAGACCGAAGGGTGACTTTTTTCACTCTAGCATCCCCCCTAAAAGAGATTTTTTCACGGTAATTCGATCTCATACTCTCTGTGCTGAGCGAAAATATTTTTTTCCAACGCTGCAACCCAAAAATTGAAAAGGGCTTTTAATTTTGCAACGGACGCTTCAGGCCCCCTGTGCACTATCCTTTCAAAAAACGGACTGTGATGCGGGGAATCGCTTTCGCAAAAGATACCTTACATAGTTCTCAGAAGGGGGGCTGGGGTGGGGGGATCCCCCCCCCCCAAACCGCACCTATCACCCCCTGTCGGTGCCTGCCCCTGCACTATTAGGCGACCGTTATACAGAGGGTATCATGTTAAAATCTTTTTTTTCGAGACATAGTATGTAAACGAAAATTTGAGTAAAAAACTAACACTGGTGTCCCCCGCGATGACCTTATCCCCAGACACACATCACCTCTGGGGGGCCCAAAAAACGCGGCAAATCGTAATGTAAATAGGAAAGACAGAAAACAATATTTCCAATTTTTTTCAAACGGGTTCTCTTATTTTAGAGAAAACAAGGGTACCAGTACTATTTTTTTCCGAGTATATAATATATATTTTTAATATATATATATTATTATATTATATATATAATATATATATATATATATATATATATTTATTATATATGTATGTATATATAAAACATTATATATTATATAAAATATTATAAAATTTTATATATAAATATATATATATATATATATATATATACACGCAATATACAAAAAAATATATTTACATTTAAATACATATACATACCAGACACCACCACACACACCCCCCACATCACACACACACACACACACACACACACACACACCACACAATATATATTTTATATTATATATATATATTATATATAATTATATATATATATAAAACATCTCACACATATTACTATACATTTTATATTATATATAATATATAATTAATATATATAATAATTATTATAATATAATATATAAATACATCCTTTAACATACACACACCACCACACACACAACACACCCACACAACACAAAACCCACATATATTATATTTTATATATATATAATATATATATTATATATATATATATATATTTTTATATATATATATATATATATATAAAATTTTTAATATATATTTATATATAATATTATATATACATATATATAACACATGTTATACATACTCCCACCCACACACAAAACACCAACCACACCCACCACCACACACCCACAACTACCACACACACCACACACACAATCACACACACACACACACACCACAACAGTATATATATATTTAATTATATATTTTATATATTATATATATACATCATATATATATATATTATTATATAATATATATATATATATTATATATATATATATACATACAACATACTAAATACATACATCATACAACATACATACTGCATCACAAAAAACTACACACACACAAAAAAACATCAACACACAACTCAACCCCAACACACAACACAACACACACACCACACCAAACACACAAAACACACACACCACAACACACCACACACACACACATACCACACCCACACACACACACACAAAAATATATATTTATTATATTTTATATATATATATATATATATTATATATATATTATTATATATTATATTTTAAAAATTATATATATTAATATATATATATATATATATTATATTTATTACTCCCCCACACCACCACACAACACATGTGTGGGTGTGGGTGTGTATACGCATCTATTTCATCTTTTAAAAGTTATTCTTGATGACCCTGAAATTAAACCTGGATGTCAAGTGCTGTGTATTCGAGCGTGATGGGGGGGGTGTGCCAAAGTATAATGGGGGAAAACTTATTTCTAGACTGAAGCACTGAGCACCCGGGCTCTGGTCCCTCCCTTAGAATATAAAATTAATAAGGATGATGGGGATGATAATGATTATAAAGATAAAGGTAAAAATAAAGGGAAAAGTAAAAATAAAAACAAAAAACAATAAAGATAATGATTGAATCAGGAAATTGTTATAATTGTAATGATATAAGAGTAATAACAAATTTGATGACAGGGAAAAATATAAAGTCATCACCATTTTCTTTTAATTTCATAACACCGGGCAAAATTTTCAGTTTAATATTTTCTACAACCTGTCCCCTCTTTTTATTTTCCTTGAAACCTCTTTGTATTCACTTATTTTTCATTAAAAGGGAGTACATGGAGCAATTGGTTTGCCTTTGAGACTCACAGTTTTTTTGTTCTTTTGGGAGAAAATCACTCTCTCTAAAGAACCATGATTGCCGCTCGATAATAACTTATAATGGAAAAACTCAGGATGACGGCATCCCGTTAAGGATGAGAAGAAGAAAATTTTTTTGCTGCAAAGGTGCGTCAGTACAATCGAAATTTTCTGCAATTCAATGGAGGGGATTTTTCGTAGGGGATTCTAGATATCATTAAAAGTAATTAAAATTTTGGGGGGTTGAATCCCCCTCTCATGTTGCCTCTCAATATCTGCCAATTTTAAGAAAACCAAAATAAAAAATAATAAAAATAAAGTTTCCAAAAATCTGAGCGAGAGTATTTCGTCGCCGAGTTATTTTTTTCTGATCAGGCACTGACTGGGGCAAAATTTTCCCTAGTAAAGGGGAAAAAAACCATGGGGGAAACCGGGGACGAAACTACACATAAGTTTACTGAATTTATGAATGATGGACAGTCTGTCATAGAATTTTTACTTTTTTTGATATGTTTTTTTAAAGTTATAAGTTGTTAATAATCCGAAAAGTTAAAAGGCATTATTCTCGCTATTCATTTAATTTATGTGACAAATTTATTTTTTTTATCTATTTATTACAAACCTACCTACCCCTTTTTTTTTGTTGTGTTCATAACCATCTTTATTTCCGTTTCTCTTTTTTACACGCAATTCTCCAAAAGCAAATTTTCCCCTATCCCCCGGCTCCCCGGCGTCCCTTAAAAAAGCTTTAAAATTCTATCATGATCTATAATATTACGCCTACGATGCTGGGTTCCGTTTCTCATTAGTATTTTTCTCATGTTAAATATTCTTAATTACGGCCCTTATACTACCCTATACCTTAAAATGCCCATGCAGATAATCAAAAATTTTTGCGTTCTCGTAAAACATTTTTTCCATACTCAGCCACTTCTCCTTTATCTGGAACGTAGGGCACGTAAAACATAATTTAAATAGGTTTTCCATGTATATATATATATAAAAATATATATTTATTTTATATATATAAATATAATATATAATATATTATATAAATATATATATAACACACACACACACACACACACACACACACCACACACACACCCACCCAAAACACACACACACACACACCATACACCACACACACACACCACACAAACACAACCACATACATCATAATCATCATACTACATACATTAATAATATATATATATTATATATATAATATATTATATATATAATATATTATATGTATATATAATAATTTTTTATATAAATATATTAAAATATATATATTTTATAATATATTATATATATAATATATTACAAAAGAAAAGGGGGGTGAGTGAAAAGTGGGCGGAGGAGGGGAAAGGGTGAATCTTCAGTTTTTGAATCCCTACCGGGTGAAAGATGCTGCGCTATCAAAATCAAGAGTATATGCGTAATCGAGTCTTTTGGTTTGCCTATCTGACAAAAAAAAAAAGAAAAAAAAAACAGGGTGTAAAAACAGACCGGTAAAAATGCCCTACTGTTGATCTGGCCGTTCGTTTCGAAAGATTTGCGAAAAAAAAATGGCTCAAGCTTGCTCTAATACACAGGTGTGGGTTCACTAAGGCGAGAGTAATTCGTGGGCCCTTCAGAAATTTATTTTCTTTTAAAAAGTTCCCTTTTTTTACCCTGTGTACTGGTTTGGGACAGGGGACTTAAATATTTCTTGTTTTAATAACTGACTTCACCCGTTGATATCATCCATGTTTGTAGGACCCTTGCAGATGCACAGGTACTATCCGGCCAAAACTCGTGTCAACATGTATGGAATTCCTTTCGAACACCCCAAAAATTGTAAAACCCGTTCTATCTTTTTAAGGTCGAAGGACTTCGAAGCTTTATTCACGTCACGACTTTTTTGGGAGGACCTTTCATCTTCGAGCGTCGACTGGTATGAGCCTTTTGCAAAAAAGTCAACCTCCCTCATTTCTCGTCTTTTTTTAAAAGTGCAATCCAATAAGCCCTTTTAAAACACGGTTTTATGCAGAGAACCAGGGGTACTAAAATACCGGCGTCTGCTCTCAAACAATCTCGGGGGTAAAAATCTTTGTTCACTTGCTAAGCTTGGGGATTGTAGACAGTAGCATCGTTGTTGGGTAACACTATTTTTCCGTTCAAATTTGAACAGATTTTTTGAAACGTGAGTGAATATCTGGGGGAAGTTTTACTTGTTTCGCTGTTTTGGTTTTCGTTTTGCTTTTTTATTACCTCCTCTTCTTCCAACCTTAAAATTGATGAACGTAAATATGTGATTTCGTCATTCCCAACACAAGTAAAACAATGACAACAATTATGTGAAATGATAAATATGATGGAAACGATACTCATGCCAATAATAATAATAGTAATAATAATAATGATAATGATAATAATAATAATAATAATAATAATAATAATAATAATAATAATAATAATAATAAT
>NC_051389.1:60686913-60690216 GCF_015228065.2 Penaeus monodon | reverse complement strand
TCTCTTTTACTTTGATTTCCGATATCATTTTTATTCTGTCTTTTACTTTTTACTACAACATTTTTGCATTTATTCTCAGATTTTTTTCTTAAGTGACTACTTTATTTACTTATTTGTCTGTTTCTTTCCTTTCTTCACTTCTCTTTCATTTTCTTTTATCTGTTTTCCTTCCATATCCCATTATCACTTCTTATCTTCTGTTCCCTTATTTTCTTTTTCTTTTTTTTTCCTTTTTTCTTTTTTATATATTTTTTCTGTTTTTCTCGTTTATTTTTCTTTTTCTTTCTTTTACTTTTTTTTTTTTTATTTCTTCTCTTTTACTCATTTATTTTTTCGGTTATTTTTCCTCTTCTCTTTCGTCACCTGTTTCTGTTCCGTTAAGAGCGTTTTTTGTTTTCATATTCTCATTATATCTTTCCTCATGTCACGAATCTCTCTCTCTCTCTCTCTCTCTCCTCTCTCCCCTTTCCCCTCTCTTTTCTCTCTTCTATCCCATCTATCTATCTATCTATCTATCTATCTCTCTATCTATCTATCTATCTATCTATCTATCTCTCTCTCTATCTATCTATCTCTATCCTCTATCCTCTGCTCTCTCTCCTCTCTCCTCTCCCTCCCTCCACTCTATCTCTCCCTCTCTCTCTCTCTCTCTCTCTCTCTCTCTCTCTCTCTCTCTCTATTCTTTTTTATTTTATATATATATATATATATATATATATATATATATATATATAAAATATATAAATATCTATCTATCTATCTATCTATCTATCTATCTATCTATCATCTTTTCTCTTTCTCCTTCTCTCTCTCCTTCTCTTTTTCTCCCCTCTCTCTCTCTCTTCTCTCTCTCCTTTTTCTCTCTCCTCTCTCTCCTCTCTCTCTCTCTCTCTCTCTCTCTTCTTTTCTCTCCCCTTTTTCTATCTCTCTATCTATCTATCTATATCTATCTATCTATCTCTTCTCTCGCTCTCTCTCTCTCAAGTTCTCTCTCTCTCTCTCTCTCTCTCTCCCTCTCTCTCTCTCTCTCTGTTCATCAATCTATCTATTTCGCTTTTTTATGGAGGAAAACACACAGATCTTGGATTTCGTGAGTGACGTAATTTTGGGCAAGATTTACACTTCATAACAGGAGTATGTGTGTGTGTGTGTGTGTGTGTTCTGTGTGTGGTGTTTGTGTGTGTGTTTGTGTGTGTGTTGTGTGTGTGTGTGTGTGTGTGGTGTGTGTGTGTGTGTGTGTGTGTATTCACACACACATCTTTGCCTGTTCCTTTTCCTCCCAAACACTTTGTCTATACACGTTCTCCCTCTGTACACGTGAGCGAGGTTCCTTTCCGGCCAGCGCAGACGTGTTCAGACTTGACCGCGCACAGACCTTCAGCTGCAACGGTGACGCAATCTTATGCAAGGTGTCGTGCGTATTGCATTCTTCCAGGCGGTAAAGGAGGTTTCTGCAACGGATGCGAGTGGTTTGCAATGTTTCGTACTGGGGTTTGATCTTCTTTAGTCTGTTTCTCTGTCTCTGTCTGTCTGTATGTCTGTCTGTCTTTCTGTCTGTCTGTCTGTCTCTCTCTCTCTCTCTCTCTCTCTCTCTCTCTCTCTCTCTCTCTCTCTCTCTCTCTCTCTCTCTCTCTCTCTCTCTCTCTCTCTCTCTCTCCTCTCTCTCTCTCTCTCGTGCATGCGTGCGTGCGCGTGTGCACATATATCCTCCCTTCTCCCTCGCCTCTCGCACTTGATGGAGGTTATTACATGTCATGACTAATGCTCAATTAGGTGTCAAGATGCACTCACCTAAGCCTCATTTTCCTCTTTGCAACATCCTATGCATCTTCGCTCTCGCTCTGTTGCCTTGAAAAGGTGTTAAATGATGAATTTATCTTAGCCTTTGTGCATTTCTCTGTCTCTGTCTATGTCTTTCTTTGTCTGTGTCTTCTCTCTCTCTCTCTCTCTCTCTCTCTCTCTCTCTCTCTCTCTCCTCTCTCTCTCTCTCTCTCTCTCTCTCTCATTCTCTCTCTCTCCTCTTCTTCTATCTCTCTTTCTCTCTCTCTCTCTCTCTGTCTCTCTCTTCTCTCTCTCTTCTTCTCTCTCATTCTCTCTCTCATCTCATCTCCTCCTCTCATCTCCTCTCTCTCTCTCTCTCTATCTCTCTCTCTACCTATCTATCTATTTATCTATCCATCTATTTATCTATCTATCTATCTATCTATCTATCTATCTATCTATCAAACCTCATAAATCCTCATATCGGGAACCTCACAAGAGATGGCCACCATTATCATGATGAGGAAACCATAACCTCATGAAAACGTTAACCAAACCCCATCTTAATGCAACTGCCTCATAATATCTCAGCCTAAATTCAAGGTAATCTCACTATAACTCAATATCTTCGTTGAAGTTCTCAATAACTTCATCATAACCACGGATACAAGTTCATCGTAAACTCGCCATAACTTCATTATAACCTCATGATTAAACTCATAATAAAATCATCATAACCTCACGATAATCTCACCGTACTCTCATCGAAGAAGAAACACACCATAACCTCACAATAAACTCATCACAACCTCACCAAAACCTCACCACAACCTCACCAAAACCTCATCACAAACTCACAATAACCTCATCGCAATATCACCATAACCTCATCACAACCTCATCTCACCCTCATAACTTTATAAACATACTATAACCTCACAAAAAAATCACCACAACTTCACCATAACCTCACCGCAACCTCATCTCACCCTCATAACCATAGAAACATACCATAACCTCACACTAACCCCATCACAACCTCACCATAACCTCACCACACTCATAAAAATACACCCACACCACAACGTACTGAAAACCCCTCTATACGGACCCCGACGAAGGAAAAAAAACGATATATTTGAGAGTTAAAGATAAGCAACAACCTCATTGAACATAACCTCAAGTAACCTCGGCGTCGCGTGCATGAGCCTAATCTGCGTGCGGTCACAAGCGGCGGGAACCCCAGTCCTCACACACGCAGAGGTTTGCACGCACTTACTCTAGAACGATAATTTATACAGAGAGACGCCACGTGTTTTGTGTGTAAAAAGGAAAAAAAAGTAAGGAGGGAGGGGGGGAGGGAGGGAGAGAGGGAGGAAGAGGGGGTGAGGGTGAGAGAGAGGGGGGAGGGAGAGAGAGAAAGAGAGAGAGAGAGAGAGAGAGAGAGAGAGAGAGAGAGAGAGAGAGAGAGAGAGAGAGAGAGAGAGATAAATGGACCCCCCCCTCCCTAAAATAATAATAATAATAATAATAATAATAATA
>NC_051389.1:60654413-60674413 GCF_015228065.2 Penaeus monodon | reverse complement strand
AAACACAACACACACACACACACACAAACAACAACACACATACAAACGCACACAAACAAACCATGTACACACAAAAACACACACACACACAAAAACCCACAAAGAAAAAAAATATATATGTTATAAAAATATATTTATATATCTATGTTTTATTATATATAATATATATAATATATAAAATATTATATATATATATATTTTTTTTTTTTTTTTTTTTTTTTTTTTTTTTTTTTTTTTTTTTTTTTTTTTTTTTTTTTTTTTTTTTAACGGTGGTTCATTTTTGAGCCCCCTTGGTCACAACATGATTCTTAATCCACATTCGTGGATATGATTCTGTGCGGTTATTTGAATCGACAGACTCACCCAATACCGTATCTAAGTCTTGCTTTGACAAAGCGTGCAGATATTTTTGTGCAACCAGTTGACGTCGAAACAATGTCTTAAAAAAAGAAAAAAAAAAAAAAAAAAAAAAAAGTTTCGAAATTGTAATGTAAAAAGTAAGTAATACATAGGAAACTTTAGGTTCTACCGAAACGAGCATATGAAAAAAATTGAATTCATACAAGTGAGGGCGAATATGCAATTAGAAAAACAAAAGCAGAAAGGCAGCAGGCCCCCGACAAACTCGTGGGTTTAAAAGATTGAAGCACTGGAAAAATTGGGAGGGGAATGACCACATTCTCAAAAAATTATGACACCGGATTTATACCCGAAAACCTCTCTAAGTCAATCTCTACAGCGCTTTCCAAAAAAACAGAGTGTGGTCTTCACAGAACCATCAGTCTCATGAGTCATGCTATCAAGATCCTTTTAAGGATTCTCATGCTCAGGGCTAGAAAAAAAATGCATACAGAAACTGAAACAGTTGGTTTTTGGAAGACAAGGGCTCAAAAACCAAAGAGTAAGGGAACAAAAAATTTTATTTGGAAGCAAACTGCAACAAGTGCGAATCAATCAGGAAACAGGTCCATTTGTTCAGATGAAAAGGGGCGTGCGTCAAAACTGTGTTATTTCCCCAAATCTCTTTTTCGATGGTAAAATACTTAAAAGGCCGCGGTGGCCGAATGGTTAGAGCGTCGGACTCAAGACTGTCACGACGGCAATCTGAGTTCGAGGGTTCGAGTCACCGACCGCCGCGTTGTTCCCTTAGGCAAGGAACTTCACCTCGATTGCCTACCTAGCCACTGGGTGGCGAAGCCAGCCCAAGTCAGTGCTGGTCCCAAGCCCGGATAAATAGAGAGAATAATTACCTAAAAAGTACCACCGGCACTCTCCGTGGAAAGGAACTGGGGACCCTACCACGTACTCACTCCAATATCATCACAACATGAAAACTACAATTAAGTATCATGCTGTGACCACGGCGGCTCAGACATGAACTACGTTAAAATGAGAAGAAGTACATCATGAGACACATTGATGAACAACCAGGAATTAAAGTAGGTTGCAAAAATATCATTACCTTAGGTATGCTGACGATACAGTACTCATGGCAGCATCAGAAAAAATACCTTCAAAACACACACACACACACACAGAACAGGAGTGAGAGAGGTGATAAATAGAACCTATGGTGCCAATGCGTATCTCTCTCCTTGTTTATCCGACTTCCCTTGGCATCTAGGCTTGAGTATCCTCTTGTATCTAGGAATGATTCCGTCTTCTTTAAAAATGGATCAATAAAATAGAAATAAAATAATCTATTCGCACAAAAAGTTGTTGCGCATTCCACGTGAGTTATGTAGTTTTATTGAAATTTCTCATTTTGTGAAAGTTCTGGAGGACCCACTGGTATAGATGGAATTAATCAACAATGATGATGGCAAAAGCCTCTTGATTCGAGCAATCACCCGAGGTGCATTATCGAATGCAAAGGAGGCCGTCAAGTCCATCCTGGTTACTATTCCGAGGCGTGAAATCGTCCACATCACCCCAGATGAAGTGTGTGCCCTTCCAGTGACTTTTATGAGGGATATTGAAGAAACAACTGGAACAAAGGTCACTTACTTAGCCCCATTGGTAGTTAAAATCGAATCGACGTCTTTAGCTGCAGTAGAGGAAGGGAAAAAAAAACAACAAGAAATTTCTATCTACTGTAGCGTTTGGCTCAAAGCTTAGAATGAAACTCGATTTCTTGGCTGGAAAATAATACTCACTAGCTTTTCATGGAGTGGTTGTTATACCCAGACTGTTGTGGAATACTATCACTGCTTTGCATTTTGAGGTGCTATAAAATGATTGCTTGCATATCGAAGTCAGTGCATCGACGGTTTTCATCAGTGCATCTACTTAGTAAGCCTGTAAGGAAGCGTAGTAGAATGTACAGATTATCTTGAACTCTATTCCTGTCAGTGACACGATTACGTTGACATGCGATTAAATGAGGTATGTAAATCGTCCTGGTATAATCTCATGGCTTCAGTATAGTACAGATGTCATAATTAAACCTTGTCCACCAAATTAACTGGAAATATAAGCCTAAGATTTCTTTAAGCTGGAAAAAGGTAAAGAGCTAAATTCAAGAGCTCTGCAACTACCGGTAATCGGAGAAAGGTAAATGCGGGCGAGATTTTCAAGATTATTAAGTCTTTATGAAACGAAACACTGACGCTGAAATGCAGGAATGCATTACAGGTAATGGATAGTCTTAAGAGACAATGTGTCCCCAGAATAGCGAGATCCTTTTAGATGTTGCTGATTCCAAATCTGAATTGGTAGTCGAATTGACACCCGGAGAAGTGTCAGTTTTACGTCAAAAGAAATAGGAGATCGAAAGGTAGATTGGTGTCGAGATTGATATCACCTATTCACCTAGTTAATTGAGGGTCACAGCCTAAGATATGGCTGTGTTGGAAAAGGCTATGCCCATAATTCAGACTTTCAGGGACTGTATTTCAGCTCCCCAAAGGGAAATACATCTGTCTTTGAAGGATGCAGGAAAATAGGTCTAAAAGGGGGGCGAGAAGAAGAAATTCTTACGTCTGGAAGAAGATTAGATTGGCACCTTGACAGACGCTGGTATCTTTAGGTATATTAGGAATTTGGGTATTAAAGTTATACAGGCTCCTAAGCAGGGTGTATACTTACATTCAAAGGATCCTAAGAGTATTGGCCAAGCTGAATGCTTAATTTCTTTTGTGCTGTAGACTATGCCAAAATAAGATGGGGATGATAGTACTAACCAACAACAGTCAAAGGTGGGGGTAAGTTTGGGCACACCTTAAGGGAAGAAGGGCAAGAAAGCGAGCTCGAAGAAAGGGGTAGATGTTACCGAAGGGGTGAGCTCAGGCACACCTTAAGGGCAGAAGGGCAAGAAAGCGAGCTCGAAGAAAGGGGTAGATGTTACCGAAGGGGTTAGCTCAGGCACACCGTTAGGCAGAAGGCAGACCAGCCGAGCTCGAGAAGTGGTAGATGTTTACCGAAGGGGTAGCTCAGGCACCCTTAAGGGCAGAGGGGCAGAAAGGCGAGTCTCGAAGTAAGGGGTAGATGTTACCGAAGGGGTGAGCTCAGGCACACCGTAAGGGCAGAAGGGCATGGAAGTGAGCTCGGGGAGAACTTCTGGAAGCACCAAAGAGGTAAACTCAAGGAGTACAACAGGAAAGTAAGGGACAGATGGCACTGCGATAACAAAAAATTCCAGCACAAAGATCCCAGGAATTTCAGCAAGATCCGGACAAGTTCACGATGAAGGCGTTTAGCCTTCTGTGGATGAGGCGCTGTTGCCTCAGATGGGAGGGTTGTTTTTTACGGATATTGTTAAAAAATACATCCCTCAGAAGGACCCTTGTACGGTTTCAGATTTAAAGTAAACCGCTGTCCAGTCGGAGAGTGCTTCTTCATCACCAGACACTTTATCTGCTCTTGTAGTTGAAGACTTCCCAGAGCCTGCTTTCATGTCAGAGCTTCAAAAGGTGCAAGTCCTAGGTCCAGCCACGATGTAAAATGAAGCCGTTATCTACGGTTCTGCCAAGAAAGAGTAGTTCACTTGGTTTCTGTGGCTTCATTCCTGGAAAACATTTTTGTTCGCAAAGCTCAAAGCCTGGTTTCACAGTTTCAAGTCCCTGTTTAAATGATATAATATAACTATAAGTGATGAGAATATAAATTAATTTATGAATATTATCCATTTGTATATATATATTTTTCTTAGCTTTATCCCATTCTTATATGGGGTCGCCATTTGAATCAGGTTCTGGCAGATATCTTTTATGGCCGGATGCCCTTCCTGACGCCAGCTCTCTCTATTTAACCGGGCTTGGGACCGGCACTGACTTGGGCTGGCTTGGCCACCCAGTGGCTCCTTTTAACGGTAGGTTCATGTGCCGGTGTTACCTTTCTAGGTAATCATTCTCTCTATTTTATCCGGGCTTGGGACCAGCACTGACTTGGGCTGGCTTGGCCCAGTGGCTAGCAGGCAATCGATGTGAGTTCCTTGCCCAAGGTAAACAAGCGCGCCGGCGTGACTCGAACCCTCGAACTCAGATTACAGTCGATGACAGTCTGAGTCCGACGCTCGAACACATTCGTCCACCGGGCCTCAGATGAATGTTTGTTCCCTTGCACGGAATTTCACCTGATTGCCCTACCTAGCCAATGGGTTGGCTTTCGGACTGCTAGGTTATTGAACTCTTAGTTTTCCCATTGCATCATATGGTTTCTGAGTGTTGTGGGTGTTGAAGTAATAGACAGAAAAAAATCATTATAGTTTTTGAAATGTGGTAGTTACAGAGAGTACTGCGTAGTAGCTGACAGAGAAGACGACGAATGATGAATTGCCTGAGAAATAAATTTTAAAGACCGACATGGTTGACATCTTGAACAAGAGAAAATTAAAGTTTATTGTTCATGGTCATGGAGTAAAAGTATTTATACAAACTTGCTGACAGGGATGGGTGATAGGAAACGGGACTAGGCAAACCGAAGACAGAACTGGCGGACAATATCAAAGATATTTTTGCGGGCCTTGTCGATGGTACAGTGGAAGTACAAGTGGAAAGAAAAGCGTAAGATCGAGTTTAAGTGGCGAAGGATGGTGGAGAGGGCCACTGCTGCTCAACTGAGCAATACGTTATTGATGATTAATGATATATGGGGGCCGCGGTAGGCCGAATGGTTATATGGTCGACTCAAGACTGTCACGATAACAATCTGAGTTCGAGGGTTCGAGTCACCGTCCGTGACAGCTGTTTCCCTTGGGCAAGGAACTTCACCTCGATTCCTGCCTAGCCACTGGTGGCCGAGCCAGCTCAAGACAGTGCAGTGTAAAATAGAGATGGTGAACTCGATAAAAACACCGGCCGGATGGATGTCAAACCACTGCTCTATTGCCAAGAAAAATCATGGAAAGCCCATGATCTCAAGGCACGCGATGGCCGCATGGTTAGAGTATCGACTCAAGACTGCCACGAACGGCAATCTGAGTTCGGGTTCGAGTCACGGCGCGGCGCGTTGTTCCCTTTGCGAGGAACTTCCCTCGTTGCCTCCTAGCCACTGGGTGGCAGCCAGCCCAGTCAGTGCTGGTCCCAAGCCCAGGATAAAATAGAGATACTGATTACTAAAAAGGTACCACCGGCACTCTCCGTGGAAAGAACTGGGACCCTACACGTACTCACTCCAAGAGCTCACACTTATAATATATATATATATATATACTATATATATAATATCTCATTAATATATATATCTATATATATATATATCAGTGTGTGTGTATATAGATATATATATATATATATATATTCTCTCATATATAGCTTATGTCCCTGGGTAGACCAATAACTGCACCCTAGGGTGCCCTTGAACAAGGATAGCCACCCTCATTAGCTCCTATACAGGGTTGCGGTGAAACTGTCGCAGCAGCAGTGGTATCTGGTGAAACACCTTCAGTTCTACTGATTACTGGTTTTCACCAATATATTCTTGCTTATACATGTAATGTTTTTAAAAGCGGCAGAGATAGTTCCCCTATTAGTTGAGACTGCGAGTTGAGAAGGATCCTGGGGGATTCCACTCAGACTTTTATTTGTCTCCGTGAAAACATCTAACACCAATGATTAAATACAGAAACGGGGTATTCCTTCATGACCACATCGCCCGTCGTGTTTTTGGGTTATCAAGTGGGCGCGTATTAGTTGTGGCACCCAGGCTGACATGTTAAATATGGTGCATCTGGAGACAAAGAAGATAAAGAACAACAGTCCAATTAAGAAACACATTAAAAAATCTGGAACGTGTAACGTAAGGCAAATGAAAGAGATGGTAATTACATACTGTCTGTACGCAAAATGGATAGATACAAACATTCACATACTAGGAATCAGGTGAGACCTATTGGAAAAGTACTGGAAGTTTCAAACTCAAGAAGACAATACAGTTCTTTTTATCTGGAAGAGAAGGAAATGTTATAGTGAACGATTGCTATGATTCTCACGACAAAAACTGGCAATGCACTAATTGGGTACCCGGCCCACTAAATGCATCGCATTTACAAAGTCAGAATACAATCAAAACCCATAATATTAGTATCTAAAGCTACGCACCAACCAGATATTGCAAGTGATGAGAAATGGAATTTTTTTATAACTCTCTCCAGATCTTAGACACATCCTTGGTCCCTAAACAGAGATGTAAAATAATCATGGAGAACTCAGCGCCTAAGTAGAAAACATAATCTAAAAAATGACCCCTTGGAAAATTCGGCCGTGAGATATAATGAAGAGAGGTAAAGATTTTATTGAATTCTGTAGTGGCAAATAATTTTATTATAGCCAATACATTGTTTCCAACACCACCCAAGACACTTGTAACCGTGGTTTTTCACCAGACAAAATAACACGCAACCAAATTGACTAATTTGCTGAACCAAAAATGAAGAGTTTGCATAAAAAATTCGAAAACAAGACCTGGGGTGCCGACTGCAACAGTGACCACCAACTACTAACTATCGACTTAAAATAGACTCAAAAAGGATGGAGCGTCAACACACCTCTAAAGCTCGACTACAAAACTCTCTCTCATAACACTTACCGAATTTGCAGTGTCAAACAAATTTGAAATACTCAATCAATGTGAATGATGATAAACCACCATAGCTGTGGGAAGAAGGAAAGAACTCTTGCTGACCACTGCTTAGAAACTATCGCCAAAAGAAAAAGACAAATTCCCCCTGATATCTGAAAAAACCTAATTGACATTGAAACAAGAACATGCAACTGAAAGAACTTCTAACCCAAGGAGTACGAACATCAACGAAAATGTAATTACACAACAATGGACACTATCAAAACTGAAGATTGACGTGTTTTATTGATGAAGAGAAGTCAAAGATAGATGGAATCAATATTTGTTCAAGACTTATACAAAAAGAATAAAAATCTAACAACAACATTAATTAAGACTCAATTACAGCGAGGATGCACCACCGCACTCTGACGAAGTTATAAAAAAGCCATAAAGAGTAAAGAATAACAAGAGCCCCCGAATAGCTGAAATACCAGCAGAACTAATTAAGAAATCTGGCGAAAGTGTTGATCTTCTTCCTAACAACTCTGTACAAACATATGGACTGAAGAAAATGGCCTAGAAGACTGGGTAAAATCATTCTTTAACTCATACCTAAAAAGGTGAACGCACTCCAATGCAAATAATAGGACAATTGACTTAATAAGTCACAGCAGCAAAATTTTGTTGGGAAATTATTGCTGAAGAATGAAGTTGAGAGTTAAAGATGAAATTGCAGACGAACAAGCAGGTTTTCTCGCCCTGGAAAAGGTACCAAAACCAGATTCTAAATTTAAGACTTGATCATAGAGAAAAAAACATATAGAACATCAAAAAGACCTATCCCTGTGTTTCCTCGATTATGTTAAATCTTTCGATACTGTTGATGCACGATATCCTCTGGAATAACATTTACGGTATGAAGTTTCCAAAACACTCTCCATTAATAAAAGCCTTGTATGACCGCAACAAGCACTGTAAAAGAACCACTTATGGGTTCACATAATGGTCGAAAGTCAAACAAGGAGTTACGGCATGGTTTCATTCTATCTCGCGCCCTCTTTATATTTTCTGAAAGAACAATTATGAGAGTTGCTCTAGAGAATTTTGAAGAACTGTGATGTTGGACGATACAAATGTCACATCTTATGTAACCGATATTATCGTTTTGATTGCCCAGCATATCACTTAACTACCCACTAATAGATAAAGTAGAGAAGCAAGCGACAAGGCTGGCTTATTGCTTAATGCCACGAAAACTAAGATCTGACATTCAAGATAACCGGCAATGAACCTGATGCAAAATGTTCAGATCAATGGCATGATTGTGGAAAAGTGAAAGAGTTCACTTATCTTGGAGCTGTTTTAACTAATACATATGCTGATTCACCGGAGTAAAAGGAATTAACCATTGGTCCAAAAGCGCCACAGTTGCTCTCAAGAATATCTGGAAAAGACCTCGAAGCATTACCTTCGGACAAAGCTGATGTTATTGAACTCTTAGTTTTCCCATTGCCTCATATGTTCTGAGTGTTGGGTGTTGAAGTAGAATAGACAAGAAAAGAATCATAGTTTTTGAAATGTGGTGTTACGACCGAGTACTGCGTATTGCTGGACAGAGAAGAAGACGAATGATTAAGTGCTGGAGAATAATTGTAAAGACCGACTTTTGGACATCTTGACAGAGGAAATTAAAGTTTTATGGTCATGTATGAGAAGTACAAGTATTGGAAAAACCTTGCTGACAGGTGATGGTGATAGGAACATAGGAGAGGCAAACCAAAGAACAAAATCACTGAGCTCCATATCAAAGATATTTGCGGGCTGTCGATGGTAATATAAGAGTGGAAAGAAAAGCGTAAGATCGAGTTTAGTGGCGGAGGATGGTGGAGAGGTCCACGGCTGCTCAGCATTATGCATACCGTTTTGATTGGATATATATATATATATCAATAACGGTATGCTCATGTTTGAGCAGCTCATGGACCTCTCCCACCATCCGTCGCCACTAAACTCGAGCCTTACGCTTTTTCTTTCCACTTATACCATCGACAGCCGCAATAATCTTTGTATTGTCGCTCAGTCTTGTCCTTCGGTTGCCTCTTCCTCTGTTTCCTATCACCATCCCTGGTCAGCAAGTTTTCTCAATACTTTTTTACTTCTCATTATATGACCATAACCTTCAATTTCCTCTGTTCAAGAGTCAACATTCGGTCTTTTACATTTAATTTTTCTCAGGCACTTCCTCAATTCGTATTCTTCTCTGTCCGCTATACGCAGTATCGGTCTGTAACACCACATTTCAAAACTTATTGTCTTTTTCTTGTCTATCTACTTCAACACCCACCTCAGAAACATATGATGCAATTGGGAAACTAATGAGTTTCATAACCTCAGCTGGTCCGTAAGGTAATGCTTCGGTCTTTCCAGATGTTATTTGAGAGCAATTGTGGCGCTGGGGGCAATGGTTTCTTCTTTTTATCTCCGGTGAATCATCATATGTATATTCGTTTAAACAGCTCCCAGATAGTGAACTCTTTCACATTTTCCACAATCATTCCATTGATTGTAACATGTTTCATCCCTTGTTCATTGCCGTTTTCTTTGAATCTTCATGATCTTATTTGTTTCTTGGCATTGAAAAAATAAAGCCAGCCTTTTCGCTTGCGTCTTAACTTTATCTAGTAGTTTTTTAGTTCGTGTACTGCTGGCAATCAAACTATATCATCGCGTACCTCATATTTTGTTATTTTTGTATCCTCCAACATCCCCAGTTCCTTTCAAATTCTCTAGATCACCTTCATAATTTGTTTTCAGAATATATATTAAAGAGGTGCTGAGTAGACTGCATCCCGCCGTACTGCTTGTTTGAATTCGACCCATTCTGTTTAACCATAAGTTGTTCGTTACACTGCTTGTTTTTGGTCATACCATGCTTTTTATTATGGATTATGTGTTTTTGGAACTTCCTACGTACATGTTTATTCCAGAGGATATCGTATCACAGTATCAAAGCTTTCACTAATCCGATGAAACACAGTGTATCGTCTTTTTGCTGTTCTCTGTTTTTCCTTGATCATTTTAAATTTAGAATCTGGTTTCTGTACTTTCCAGGGCGAAAACATGCTTGGTTCGTCTGCAATTTACCTCTCTAACTTCACTCATTCTTTCAGCATATAATTTTCAACAAAAATTTTTTTGCTGCTGTGAATTATTTAAAGCAATTGTCCCTATTATTGTTGCTTTGAGTGCGTCACCTTTTTTAGGTATGGGAGTAAGACTGATTTTTACCATCTATCTGGCCCTTTTTCTTTCTTCCATATCTTTGTAAAGAGTTTGTAGACGTATTCAACACTTTCGCCAGCATTCTTAATTACTTCTGCGTTATTTTCATCTATTCCGGGGCTCTTGTTATTCGTTACTTCTTTTATGTCTTTTAATACTCGTCCAGCAGTGGGCGGTGTTCATCTCGTGTCCATTGAGTCTAATTAATGTTGTTTTAGATTTTTTTACTTTTTGTATAGTTGGAACAATATTGATTCCATCTAATCTTTGATTCTTTTCCATCACATAAAACAAGTCCTCTTCAGTTTTGATAGTGTCCATGTAGGTTAAATTCTTCGTGTGATGTTCGTGACTCTGGTAGAGTTCTTTGGAGTTTTGTCCTTATTGAATAAACAGTTTTTCATTCTCGGCATGTTCATGTAAATATTTTTCTTATCTTGTCGCAATAATCTTTGATTTTTTGTATTTTGTTTTTTTGTAAATACTTTCCACTGGATTATTGATACTTTTTATTTTACGCATCTTCTTGTTTCAATTTCACTTAGTGTTTTTTCAGATATCCAGGGGAAGTTTAGTCTTTTTCATTTTTGGCGATAGTTTCTTAAGCGTGCTCCACAAGATTCTTTTCCTTCTTCCACACAACTCCTTTGGTGTTTTATCATCTTCACATGATTGAGTCTTTCAATTTGGTTTGACACTGACAATTCTGTAATTGTTATCCAAGAGTTTTTGTAGTCAGCTTTTAGAGAGTGGTGTTGACGCCTTCATCTTTTTGAGTCTTAACTTTAAATTCGATAGTTAGTAGTTGTTGGTCACTGTTCAGTCGGCACCAGGGTCTTGTTTTCGAATTTTTTATGCAACTCTTCCATTTTTGGTCATCCCAATGTAGTTCAATTTGGTTGCGTGTTCTTTTGTCTGGTGAAAACCACGTGTACAAGTGTCTTGGGTGGTGTTGGAACAGTGTTGTTGGCTATATAAATTAATTTGTACTACAGAATTCAATAAATCTGTTATCTCTTTTCATTTATATCTCCAATGCC
Source organism: Penaeus monodon (assembly GCF_015228065.2). Classification (NCBI taxonomy): domain Eukaryota; kingdom Metazoa; phylum Arthropoda; class Malacostraca; order Decapoda; family Penaeidae; genus Penaeus; species Penaeus monodon. Next base: position 60,663,089 of record NC_051389.1, on the reverse strand, counting down.
TAATTTTCCACAGGTGTCATTTTTTAGATTATTTTTTCCTAACTTTTGCGTTGAGGTCCCTCCCATGATTATTTTTACAATCTCTGGTTAGGGATTGTGTCTAACGTATCTTTGACGAGAGTTATAAAAAAATTCATTCTTACATCACTTGCAATATGGTTGGTGCTGTAGCATTTGTAGATACTAATATTTATGAGGTTTTGCTTGTATTCTGGCTTCTAAATGCGATCATTTATTGGGGCTGTACCCAATTAGTGCATTTCAGTTTTTTTTCGTGAGAATCATAGCAACTCCGTGACTATAATTTTCCTTCTTCTTTTCCCAGAAAAAAGGAACTGTCTTGTTTTTCTTTAGTTTTGAAACTTCCCTTACTTTCCAATTGGTCTCACTGATTCCTAGTAATTTGAATGATTGTATCATCAAGTTTCGTTACCGGGACAGTATGTAATTTACCCATCTCTGTTCATTTTCCTTACGTTCCACGTTCCGATTTTTTAATGTGTTTCTTAATTGGACCTGTTTTCTTTATCTTCTTTGTCTCCAGATGCATGTTTACATTGTCATCCTGGTTGCCCACTAACTAACGCGCCCCTTGATAACCCACGCCGAACGGGTCGAGTGGTATGAATTTATGTTTCTTTATTTAATCATTGGTGTAAGGTTTTGTCCAGGAGAATAGATATATATATATAATATATAATATTATATATCTTTATATATATATAGTATCAGTGTGTGTGTGTGTTGTGTGTTGTGTGTGCATGTGTTTTGTCTGATTTAGATAATTTTAGGTAAGCGAACCTAGATGCGCTGTATTTCTTGGCAAGCAACTTCATCCTCGATTGCCTACCTACCACTGGGTGCCTAGCCACCCAAGTCAAGTGCTTGGTCCCAAGCCCGGATAATAGGGAATGTTCCTAAAGTGTACCACCGGCACTCTCCTGGAAAGGACTGGGACCCTACCACTACTCACTCCAAGAGACATCACCTTATATATGTATATATATATTTATATATTATTATATCTACTATTATTCTCATATCATATAATCAGTGTGTGGTAATATATATATCTATCTATATATATATCTTATATAATCGATATATATATAATATATATCAGTGTATCTATATATATATATCTATATATATATATATATTATAGTTCAAGATGTATCTAATATATACTATTCTTCTTTAACGGTAGGTTCATGTCTGAGCCCGCCTGGTCACAGCAATGATAGTTATATTGTATTTTTCCATGTTGTGTGCTCTTGGAGGATTACGTGGTAAGGGTCCCCAGTTCCTTTCCCCTGAGCGTGCCGTGGTACTTTTTAGTTTATTTTTATTTATATTATATTTTTATTTTTTTTTTTTTTTGGTAATCCAAATTCTCTCTATTTTATCCGTGCTTTGGGACCGCCTGGCCTTGGGCTGGCTTTCCCGCCCAGTGGCTAGGTAGGCAAATCGAGGTGAAGTCCCTTGCCAGTTGACCAACGCGCCGGCCTGGGCTCGAACCTTCTAACTCAGATTGCCGTCGTGACAGTCTTGAGTCCGCAGCTCAACCATCGGCCACCGCGGCCTTGACGATCATGGGCTTCCATGATTTTTCTTGGCAATTTAAGAGCGGTGGTTTGCCATTGCCTTCCGCCCGTGTTTTAAACATCGAGTCCCATCTCATTTACCCGTCACTGACTGGGCTGGCCTTGGCTCACCCCAGAGTCTAGGTAACAACGGCAACGGAAGTGATCTCCTTGCCCAAGGGAACAACCGCTTCCCGGTTACCCGAACCCCGAACTCAGTTGCCGTCGTGACAGTCTGGATTCCGACGCTCTAACCCATTCTGCACCGCGGCCCCATATCTATAATATATATATTATATATTATCTCGTATTATACTATATGTTATTCTAATATATATATATATATCAGTGGAGTGTGTGTGTGTGTGTGTGTGTGTGTGTGTGTTTTGTGTGTGTGGTGTGTGTGTGGTGTGTGTGTGTGTGTGTGTGTGCATGTGTTTGTGTCGTGATTTAAATAAATTTTAGGTAAATCGAACCTAGATGCCGATTTATACTTTGGCAGGGAACTTCGACCTCGATTGCCTATTTAGCCACTGGGTGGGCAATGCCCCGCCCAAGTCAGTGCTGGTCCTGTGCGGAGAGACCAACTTGTTTCAACGGACCAGACGGCGGCCCCAGCAACGCGTCGTGAAGCGCAACCATGGCACAGTGAACACGTAGGACACTGCTGGCCATCCACGGCATCCCTGACCTATCTCCAGCCGTCTCGACTATGCTTCCACTGGACCAAGCTAGGAAGGGACTAGAGTGAGGCTGACGATCTGCGCAACTCTCGCTCACTTAAATCCAAGTCAGCGCAGTCATGACTTCATTCATTCATTGATATGGAGTCAAGCATCATCCTCGAAACGAGGAGTAACATAATGTTGCTTTGTATAGTGTGTGTGTGGGTGTGTGATTTGTATTGTGTGTGTGTGTTTTGTGTGTGTGTGTGTGTGTGTGTGTGTATATATATATATATATATATATATTATATATATATATATATATTATATATATATATATATATATCTTTGCGGGCCTGTCGATGGTATAAGTGAAAAGACAAGCTAAGATCGAGTTTAGTGGCGAAGGATTGTGGAGGTCCACGTCTTCTCAAACTGAGCATACCGTTATTGATTGATATATATAATACATAATATATATATAGATGTATCTAGAGATACTGTTTATGATATAGATATATCGTATTATATATATATATATATGTATTATATATATATATATATATATATATATATATATATATATATATCTATCATCATCATTTAAACGGTAGTGTTCATGATCTGAGCACCGTGGTCACAGCACCTTATACTCAATTGCAGTTTTCACGTTGTGTGCTCTTTGATTGAGTACGTGTAGGGTTCCGCCAGTTTCTTGTTCCACGGAGAGTGCCGGTGTCTTACCTTTTTAGGTAGCATTCTCTCTATTTTAGCCGGCTTGGGACTAGCCACTGCTTAGGCTGGCTTGGCCACCAGTGGCTAGGCAGGCAATCGAGGTGAATTTCCTTGCCCAAGGGAACAACGCGCCGGTCGTGACTCGAACCCTCGAACTCAGATTGCCGTCGTGGACAGTCCTGAGTGCGACGCTCCAACCATTCGTCACCGCGGCCCCGACATATATATTATATATATTATATAGTATAATATATAATACTTATTGTGTGTGGGTGTGTGTGTGTGGTGTGTGTGTTGTGTGTGTGTGTGGTTGTGTGTGTGTGTGTGTTTTGTGTGTGTGTGTGTTTGTGTGTGTTGTGAGTGTTGTGTGTGTGTGTGTGTGGTGTGTGTGTGTTGGGTTGTGTGTGTTTGTGGTGTGTGTGTGTGTGTGTGTGTGTGGTGTGATTGCGTGTGTTTGTGTGTGTGTGTGTGTGTGTGTGTGTGTGTGTGTGTGTGTGTGTGTGAGAGTGTGTGCATGTATATTTATATAGATATATTTATATATATATATTTATATAATCTATATATATTAATATATTTGTCCTGGGTAAGGCAATTAAACTGCACCCTGGGGTTCCCTTGACAGGAATAGTACCCTCATTAGCTCCCCTTATACCAGGTTTTGGCGATGAACTGTCGCAGCAGAGTGGATTCCGGTGAAAACACCTTCAGTTTCTACTGATTACTGGTTTCACCAAATAATATGTCTGGGCGTATTACAGTGTAACTGTTTTAAAGCAGCAGAGATAGTTCCTCCTAGTTAGTTGGAGCCTTCGAGTTGAGAGGAACCTGAGAATTCACTCAAATTTTATTTTATACTGACAAACCTCTAAACCAATGAGTAAATACATAATGATAGTATTTTTTTTTTCATACCACCTTCGCCCCGTCCGCGTGGGTTAGCAAGGGGCGCTGTTATTCCAGTGGCACAGGCTGACAATGTTAAATATGCTCGGAAGAACAAGAATATAAAGAAAACATGTCCAATTAAGAACACATTAAAATCGGAACCGTGGAACGTAAGGAAAATGAAGAAGATGGTACATTACATACTGTCCCTGTAACGAAATTGATAGATACACATTCAATCTAGGAATCAGTGAGACCAATTGGAAAGTAATTAGTTTCAAATAAAGAAACAAGACATTTCTTTTTTCTGGAAAGAAGAGGAAATTATAGTCCGAAGTGCCTATGATTTCTCACGAAAAACTGCAAAGCACTAATTTGTACAGCCAATAAATTATCGCATTTTAAAAGTCAGAATACAAGCAAAACCTCATATATTATGGTAGTATACACTGTTACGCACCACCAATATGCAATGATGAAGGAAATGGCAAATGTTATAACTCGCTCACAAGATACTTTAGACACAATCCCTAACAGATATGTAAAAATATCATGGGAACCTCAACGCCAAAGTAGGAAAAATAATCGTAAAAAATGACACTTGGAAAATTCGGCGCTTGGAGATATAAATTAAAGAGGTAAAGATTTTTTGAATTCCTGTAGTACAAATAAGTGAGTTATAGTCCAATACATTGTTACGACACCACAAACAACTTGTACCGTGGTTTTCACGCAGACAAAGAACCGCAACCAAATTGACTACATTGTGGCTGAACCAAAAAGGGAAAAAGTTGCATAAAAAATGCCAAGACAAGACCTGGTGCCGATTGCAACAGTGACCACCAACTATTAACTATCTCTCTCTCTCTCTCTCTCTCTCTCTCTTCCAACATGAACCTACCGTTAAACAAAAAAAAAAAAAAAAAAAAATAATATATATATTATCTATATCTATATTAATATATAATATCTATTATTGGGTATATATATATTGAGATCTATATATTTGTGTGTGTGTGTGTGCGTGTAGACATATATCTTCTTCTTTTAACGGTAGGTTCATGTCTGAGCCGCCGTGGTCCACCCATGACACTTATTGTAGTTTTTCATGTTGTGATTCTCTTGGCGTGAGTCGTGGGTAGGGTCCCAGTTCCTTTCCACGGAGAGTGCCGGTGTTACCTTTTAGGTAATCATTCTCTCTATTTTAGTCCAGGGCTTGGGACCAGCACTTGACTTGGCTGGCTTGGCCACCCAGTGTCTCGGTAGGCAATCGAGGTGAAGTTCCTTTGCCCAAGGGAACAACGCGCCGGCCGGTGGACTCGAACCTCGAATTCAGGATTGCCGTCGTGACAGTCTTGAAGTCCGACGCTCTAACCATTTGGCTCCGGCGGCCTTGACGATCATGGGCTTTTCATGATTTTTTCTTAGCATTTAGAGCGTGGTTTGCCATTTCCTTCCGCCCGATGTTTTTAATCGAGTCACCATCTCTAATTTACCCGGCACTGACTTGGGTGGCTTGGCCACCCAGTGGCTAGCAGGCAATCGGGGTGAAGTTCCTTGCCTAAGGGAAACACGCACCGCCGGTGACTCGAACCTCGAACTCAGATTGCCGTCGTGACCGTCGTGAGTTCGAACTCTCTAACCATTCGGCACCGCGCCCATGTAGACATATAGGTGTGGTTTCTAACTATATATATATACATATATCATATATCTATATTAATATATATTATATATATATTATAATATATATATATGTGTGTGTGTGTGTAGTGTGTGTGTGTGTGTTTGTTGTGTGTGTGTTTGTTTGTGTGTGGTGTGTGTGTGTGTGTGTGTGTGTGTGTGTGCGTGTGTGTGTGTGTGTGTGTGTGTGTGGTGTGTGTGTGATGTTTTGTGTTTGTTGTGTGTGTTGTGGGTGTATTGTATTTTGGAACAATATCTTGGTAAAGATACTAATACAATGAAACGCATGGGATAAAAGATTTTTAGGAATAGCACTAGGGTATTCCCGAAACAAAAATGGGGAAAATTTACACTGACGAAATTCAAACGCACTAAAAAAGTCCCATAAATGGAAATACCTGGGGTTGACCAGATCCAAAATTTTTGGCTTAATACTCTCTCTTCAGCGCATGCCAAATTAGCATCTATTTTAACTCAATTATGATAAGCCAACTTCCATCTAATGGATTATGTCAAGGGCCCACTTATCTCTTGCCAAAAGTAACGAAACAGATACTCCCCCAAAAAACAGACCCATCTACCATGCTTAACAACCCCTATACATTACTTACCGCATCTTTACTGAAGACCTACAGACACATGGAAGAACAACATATTTTTCCAACGACCAAAAAGGTTGTTGCAGAGGATCATATTCGGATGTAAAGATCAACTTCTTCAATAAATAAAGATGATTCTGGAAAATGCCCCACACTAACACACATCTAAGTACTGCTTGGAATCGACTAGAAAAAAGCCTTGCACAGTGTCCAACACTCTTGGATCTTGAAATCCTTGAAATTCTCAAGTCTCTCCTTTCTTAGTCAACTTTCTTCGAACAGCTTGACATTATGGGAGACAAATCTTACTCTCAACCATGAACGTACTCTATTTCACACATGCGAATACAGATTGCGGAATCTTCCAGGTGACTCTTTTTTCCCCTCTTTTATTCTGTATGGCACTTATCCACTCCTCCCAGCTGTCTTAACAACACAGTTATGTATAAGATCATGGACAAGAAACTTCAATCATTCATTCTAATATGGATGACTTTAAACTTACGCTCAGAATGATGATGAATTGGAAAGGTTGCTGAAAACTGTAAACGATTTCAGTGATGACATAGCATGAGTTTAGGTCTCGATAAGTGTGTAAAGCACCTTTACGCAAGGAAAACTAGTGACATCTGACAATTATAAGTTTAAGTATTGATACCGTAATTATAAGAATTGGATCAGGAAGAACCTATAATATCTAGGAATAACGAAGAAAATGGATACAAACATCATAGATGAAGAAAAAATACGTACAGAATGCTCCAAGAGTAAGTTCAACTCTGAAACAAAAAAATTAACTCAAAGGAACGACTAACAGCAATCAACACCTTGTAATACCTTGGTTACCTATGATTTTTGTAGACGTGATAAGACTGGAACTTATGTGGACTCAAACAAATGACATCAAAATTGGAAGCAATTGACATGCAACAGAATGATCATTCTAAATCCGACTTAGACCGTCCTGTACGTCCCTAGAAGTAAAGAGGCAGGGGTATGAGGCAGTTGATTATCGTACAAAACAACAACGATGTCTCTTGCAATGCTTAGATCTAACCAGCGATTGGATGCTTCAATTAGTTAGAGTATCTGAAAACTCTAAAGTTACACTCAATTAGTAAGGAATCAAATAAATTTTCTCAGATCGGTATTGAGAGCGAAATATCGAACTATGGATGTTTGCCACACTGGCTGCTAACATAAAAAACAAAGCAAAGAAGGTCGGACACGCAAACTGAATCTAGGTGGCATGAAAGCCCCTCCACGACAGTTTTGCAACTCGAAGCAAACACATTGATGGAAATGAAAATTGCAAACCCATCAGTGTGCTTAGAAGCTCTGGAGTAAGGGGAAACAGAGGGTTTTATTCTGTGCAGCCCAGATCCAAGTTTGTTTACTAAGAAACTATCAAGCCAACATCTTGCACAATGGCACTGAGTCAAAGTGTGGGTTTTTGTGAAGACAAGGTTGAGACAATGACGCCCTTGGTATCTGTTCTCAATATTAACACCTAATGAGTACAAAAATCGCACGACAGAGTGGCAAGTACCTGCCTGGAAAGATCTGACAAACACTTTTCTATCGGAACGCAGGATCATGGTACAAACACCATCCAGAGCAGTTTACTGACGGCAAATGAGCTACCCCTTGTGGACTTTCCAATTCACATAGATCGTACTATACAGGCAAATCGTCCAGATATCGTCCTCAAAGGACAAAATAAACAACAATTTGCTGGTTTACAGATATGACATCCCTTCAACAGAAACGTCCTAACAAAATTGGGTTTCGAGAAGATATCAAATATAAGCCTGAATAGAGCTGGAAAAGATGTGCATTTAAACCAAAACTTTTGCCTGTTTTTATTGGAGCTCTTTGGCCTTATATAAAACAAAAAAAAAAGTATCGCAATACCAGGAAATCCAAAATTAAAGAAATCCAAAAATAGTCCTTAAAACAGCACAGACATGTTCTCAGAAGAAACTTATCAATCTGATGTGTGCTTTGTGTGCGTGAATTGATTCGACTGATGTTTTGATTTGTGGGTGTTCTGCTATTTTGCATGTTTTCGTTGATGTTCCATTGCCTCAACTTCAATCACCCTAGGTCGCTGTAAGTGACTCGTTTTTTGCATTTTAATTAGCAGATCTAAGGAAACTTTTGTATATGATAATAATAATAATAATAAATTATAATAATAAAGACAAAATAATGATAATAATAATAATTATTATTATTTTTTTTTTTTGTGGCGCATAAGGTTTTTTTCGTCTGTGTTTTTTTTTTTTTGTTCTTTTTTACTTTATTTATATATTTATTTATTATTCCTTTTTTTTGGGGGGTGTTAAATGGTCTTTTTGTCTGTCTCTCTATTTATCTATCTATCTTTCTATCTATCTGTCTGTCTTTCTCTCTCTCTCTCTCTGTCTCTCTCTCTCTCTCTCTCTTCTCTATATATATATTAATATTATATATATATATAGAGAGAGAGAGATAGAGAGAGAGAGAGAGAGAGAAGGGCGG
>NC_051389.1:60646913-60649413 GCF_015228065.2 Penaeus monodon | reverse complement strand
TATTTACACTGAAGAATCACAACGCACTAAAATCCTAAATGGAAATACCTGGGTTTGACCAGATCCCAATTTTGTGCTTATACTCCTGCTCTTCAGCGCATGCCAAATTAGCTCTATTTTAAACTCACTTATGAATAGAGTGCCGAACTTAGCATCTACCTGTTATGTCAGGGACCACTTATCTCTTGGCCAAAAGTACGGAACATATATCCCCAAACCGACCCATTACCTGCGTACACCCCTTCAATTACTTACCAGCAATCTTAACTGAAAGAAACCTAGTGTGCGCGTGGAATAACAAATCTTTTTCCCAACGACAAAAAGGGTGTTTTGCAGAGATCATACGGATGTAAAGAATCAACTGCTCATAAATAAAATGATTCTGGAAAATGCCACAGAACTAACACAACATCTAAGTACCTGCTTGATCGACTATAAAAAAGCCTTTGACAGTGTCCAACCTCTGGATCTTGAAATCCTTAGAAATTCTCAAGTCCTCCCTGTCTTAATCACTTTCTTCGAAACGCATGAACATATGTAGCAAATCTTACTCTCAAACACATGACGTACCTTATTTCAGACAACAGCAATCATTCGTGTGTCTTCCAGGTGACTCTTTCCCCTCTTTTATTCTGTATGGCACTGTATCCCCTCTCCCAGCTTCTTAACAACACAGGGTATTGAATGGATCATGGCAAGAAATCATCATTCATTCTATAATGGCTGACTTGAAACTTTACGCTCCGAAGGATGATTATTGGAAGTTTGCTGGACACTGTAAAGTTTCAGTGATGACATAGGCCAGAAGTGGTTCCGAATATTGCTAAAGCAACCTTTAACAGGAAAACTCGTGACATCCTGACAATATAAGGTAAGGTATTTGTACGTAATATAGGATTGGATCAGAGAAACCTATAAATTCTAGGAATAACGAACAATGGGATACAAAGAACAATCATAATGAAAAAAAAATACTACGAGACTGCATCCAAGAGTAAGTCATCTGAAACATAATTAAACTCAAAGAACAAACTAACAGCAATCAACACTCTTGCGTACCGGTGGTTACTATTTTTACGTGATAGACTGGACTTTATGTGGCTCAAACAAGTTGACATCAAATTCGGGAAGCAATTGACTGCACCGAATTACATTCTAAATCAACTAGACCGTCTGTACGTCCCTAGAGAGAAAGAGCAGGGGGATGATGCAGTTGGAATTTCGTACAAACAACAACGAGTGGTCTCTTGCAATAATTAGACTAACCAGCGATTGGATGCTTCAATTAGTTTCGAGTATATGCAACTCTAAAAGGTTACACGCAATAGTAAAGGATCAATAAATTTTCTCAGGAATTAGGTATATGAATAGCGAAAATTCGAACATATGTTGCCACACTGGCTGCTTAACAAAAAACAAAAAGCAAAGAAGGTCGGACAAGAAAACTTGAAACTAGGTTGCGGTAAAAGCCTCTCCACGGAGTTTGCAACTCGAAGCAAACACATTGATGTAATGAATTGACCCATCAGTGGCTTAGAAAGCTCTGGATAAAAGGGGAGAAACAGAGGGTTTTATTCTTCAGCCCAAGATCAAAGTTTGTTTACTAAAACTATCAAAGCTAACATCTGCACAATGGCACTGAGTCAAGGTGGGTTTTGTGAAGACAAGTTGCGACAAATGACACCTGGTATCTGGTTGCTCAATATTAACCCGATGATTATCAAAAAATCGGACACGACAGAGTGGGGCAATACCTGCACTGGAAGATCTCAAACACTTTTCTATCGGAACGCAGTCTAATGGTACAAACAACCATCCAGCGCCAGTTAACTGAAGAAGTATGCTACACCTTGTGGAACTTTCATTCACATGAGATCGTACTATACAGCAATCTCCAGATCGTCATCAGGACAAATAACACATTTTCCGTGTTTACAGATATGAATGCATCCCTTCAGACAGAACGTCCTAACAAAATTGTTCGAGAAGAAATCAAAGTAATAAAACCCTGGAAATAGAGCTGGAAAGATGTGGCATTGTAAAAACCACATAACTTTGCCTGTTGTTTTGAGCTCTTGGCCTTATATAAAAAAAAAAAAGTACGCAAATACCGGAATCCAAAATTAGAAGAAATCAAAAAGAATAGTCTTAACCAGCACAGCACGATGTTCTAAGACATATCATCTGATGTTTCTTTGTGTGCGTGAATTGATTCGACTGGATGTTTATTGTGGGTGTTCTGCATATTTACATGTTTTCGTGATGTTTCCATTGTGCCTCAAACTTCAATCACCCCTAGGTCGCTTGTATGACTCGGTGTTTTGATTTTTAATTAGCAGATCTAAGAAACTTTTGTATATGCTAATAATACATAATAAATTACTAATAATAAAGAACAAATAATGATATATATATTTTTTTTTTTTTTTTTTTTTTTTTGTGCGGCATAAGGTTTTTTTTCGTCTTTTTTTTTTTGTTCTTTTTTACTTTATTTATATAT
>NC_051389.1:60639413-60641913 GCF_015228065.2 Penaeus monodon | reverse complement strand
CACATTCTCCTCTCCCCTCCTCCCCCTCCCCTCCCCCTCCCCTGCCCCTCCTCTCCTGCCCCCCTACCTTCTACCCCTCATCCCCTCCCCCTCCCTCCAACTTTACCTCACTCTCCCTTCCCCCCCTCCCCCCTTGTCCCCCTCATGACGGCTGGCCCATACTCCGCATGACGCTCGCCGTGTCATGCAGCGCGGGCGGGTGGTGGTGGGCGTGAAAAGGGGGGGGGGGAGATTTTGAGCGGAACCTTGATTTTGATTTTCACGGGCAGGTGTTGGGGTGAGAGGGGGGAGGGGGGGAGGGGTATCATTGAGAATGATCTTATCATTATCATCACCATAATAATAATAGTAATAATAATAATAGTAATAATAATAATAATAGTAATAATAATAATGATAAGTAATAATAATAATAATAGTAATAATAATAATAATGGAAAATAATAATAATAATAATAATAATAATAATAATAATGAAAATGAAACTAATAATGATAATGAAAACGACGAAATAAAAGCTCCTGTGCATGACGATACGACATCATGACACGCGCATGACAGATAGATGACGTTGGCTTTTTAGCTTCTCTGTGACTGACATTATTTTCTGTACGCATTCTTCGCAAATATTTTCGCGTTTTTTGTGTGTGTGTGTGTTTTCGTTTTTTTTTTTTTTTTTTTTTTTTTTTTTTTTTTTTTTTTTTTTTTTTTTTTTTTTGCTAATAATGCTAATACTCGTGTTTCTTTTTCTTTCTCCGATTCTTTCTTTCTCTCTCTTTCTCTCTCTTTCTCTTTCTTTCTCTTTCTTTCTCTTTCTTTCTCTTTCTTTCTCTCTCTCTCTTCTCTCTCTCCCTCTCTCTCTCATCTCTCTTTCTCTCTCTTCTCTCTCTCTCTTCTCTCTCCCCTCTTTTCTCTCTCTCTCCTTCTCTCTCTCTCTCTCTCCTTCTCTCCCCTCTCTCTCTCTCTCTCCTCTCCTCTCTTCTCTCCTCTCTCTCTCTCTCTCTCCCCTCTGTCTCTCTCTCTCTCTCTCTCTCTCTCTCATCCTCTCTCTCCTTCTCTCTCTCTCTCCTCTCTCTCTCCTCTCTCTCTCTCTCTCTCTCTCTCATTTCTTCTCCTGTCATTTCTCTCTCTGTCCCCTTTTCTTCTCTCTCTCTCTCTCTCTTCTCTCCCTCCCTCTCTCCTCTCTCCTTCTCTCTCTCCTGCTCTCTCCTCTCTCTCTCTCTCCTCTCTCTCTCTCTCTTCTCCTCTCCTTTTCCTCTCTCCTCTCTTCTCTCTTCTCCTCCTCTCCTCCTTCCCTTCCTTCTTTCTCTCTCCTCCTCCTCTTCCTCTTCCTCTCTCTTTCTCTCCTTCTTCTCTCTCTACTCTTTTCTTATTATCATATTCTCATCTCTTTCTTCATCATGTTTCTTCCCTTTTCTAATCCTTTTCCTTCTTCTCTATTCGTTCTTCTCTTCCTTTCCCTCATTTTTATCTCTCTTTCCTCTGCATCATTCCATTATTTATAATTTAAAATAAATAATTAAAAAAAAAAAACAAATAAAAATACAAAAATGATATAAAAAAAAAATAACAATATCTTTAAAAAATAATAAATAAATTTAAATCATAATACAATAACACATAAAAATAATATTTTTAACAGTTAATCCAGCGCAGAGCGAACTTCGTCTTTCCCAATTCTTCGTTGTCTCTAACATTATTCCTGTGGTCAAAAATTTTTTTTTCTTTTTTATTAATAATGCATTTTTCCTATCCGGGTTTTCGCCCTCTATTTTTTTTTTCTTTTCTCTTCCTCTCTTTTCTCTCTCTCTCTCTCTCTCTGTCTCTCTCTCTCTCCTTTTCTCTCTCTCTCTCTCTTTTGTTTCTCTCTCTCTCTCTCTCTCTCTCTTGTTCTCTCTCTCTCTGTTCTCTCGCCTCCTCTCTCTCTCTCTTCTTGTTCTCTCTCTCTCTTGTTCTCTCTCTCTCTGTTTCTCTCTCTCTCTCTCTATCTCTCTCTCTCTCTCTCTCCTCTCTCCCTCTTCCTCTCACTCCTCTCTCTCTCTCTCTCTCTCTCTCTCTCCCTCTCCCTCTCCCTCTCCCTCTCTCTCTCCCTCTTCCTCCTCTCCCCCCCCCACTACACCACCGGCACCCCGACCGTCAGCTGTTTGTTTGTTGTTTCCCGCACGTGGGGGCTGCGCTGACGCCCCAGAGGGTCTCCGGCTGCCTGCCCTGCCCGCCCCCCTCCTCCTCCTCCCCTCTCCTCCTCTCTCTTCCCTCCTTCCCTCCTGACCTTCCTCTTCCTCCTCTTCTCCCTCCCCCTCTTCTCCCTTTTCTCCTCCTCTTTTCTTTTCTTCTCCCCTTTTCTCCTCTCACTTTTCTCCTCCTCTTTTCTTTTCTTCTCCCCTTTCCTCCTCTCTCTTTCCTCCTTCCTCCTGACCTTCCTCTTCCTCCTCTTCTCCCTCCCCCTTTTCTCCTCTCACTTTTCTCCTTCCCCCTTTCCTTCTCCCCTATCCTTCCTCCT